>NC_056726.1:448186076-448201076 GCF_019279795.1 Protopterus annectens
ATGCTAAAACGCGCACACTGCCTTACACACGCAGCGCCGCCAAAACCGTTGTAAACAGTTTGCAACACGCTCCCACAAGTAGAACCTGCCTTACACGCAGCACGCGCATGCACGTATTTCAAGAAACTTAGAGTGTAGGGATAGCATATGCCCTCAATTTCTTGACATTCCCAGTGTTCTGTTGGGACACACCTCCCTCCCTGATGTCTGTCTGTCATTTCTTACCTTACATTGCCCTCCAATCTGGTACATTTCTTTCTATCCTTCCCCCCCATGATGTCACCTACCTCTTACTCTGTTCCTCCCCCTTCTCTAACTCTTACACGACTCAGAAAGTGCTCATTACTTATGTGGCAGTGTGATTCAGTATTGTAAGCCTCATTTACATAGGATTGCCTAGTAATGCTTAGTTACATATCTTACACGGAGCTTCCCCTCCTTGACAACCACTAAACGGAGGCCATATTGTTTTTGCTCTGCAAGTCCCTCCATTGACATTTCATGTAATACATAAATCCCACAATTGTGGGCTTATAAGCTTCGGTTTTCAGTTTTAGGTAGCGCACCCGCTTTGCGGTGTGCGCTACAGTTAAACACATAAATCCGTGAAAAAAAAAAAAGTTATATAACTTTTTTTTCAACACTTTTTCATGCCAATGGCCACATATTTGGCCATTGGCATGCTTAATGTAACAAATGCACCCTTTATTTGGAGCTGACATAGCTCCGTTTTAATTTTGCAGAAATGTACTCAGTTGTCAGCTGAGTACATTTCTAGCTAACACGTCCGTTACACGGACTGGTTTGGCTGTGGATCGCTCACATACCTCATTTGCATATCTTGGAGCTGCAAATGAGGTATTGAGCATTTCCACGCCCACTCCGTGTAAGAGACGTGTTAGCTGTCTCTTACACGGAGATTTGGGCTGTTGCTGAATCAGGAGGCTTACACGGAGGCTTACACTACTCTTGAACTCCGTGTAAGCCTTCCTGAATCTGGCCCTAAGAGTCTAGAGTTACAGAATAACATGAAAATATTTACTAAAAGAATATATAATGCATTTTCTATACATTCCAGAACTTCTTTAATACAGTAGCACCAAACATTAAAATGTTTCTTTGAAGTACAGTGTTGGAATAACAATAAATAAGTATAATAGCAGTGCACAATCCTACTATAAGCATGTAGTGTGAAATATTTGGATGTCTGCTTTGCAATCTAGTTTATTGCAGCTACTATCGCTACCCACATGTATTTGTTGTGGGCATGAGCTTGGTGTAAAATCTGAGCATTCTGAACCCATTAATAAAAGCTGAATGCATAAGGCTATTTAACAGTGTGCTGTAGTTTCAGTCTATGTGCTCCATTACTGTGCAAATGCAATCTCCTTTAATATATGCTAATGGGCCATTGAGTATAATATTGTTTAATTAATGTGATTAGAACCGTCCTTTATTATTGTGCTTGCTGGCCATTTTAAAAGTAAATCTCAGCCAGTGCCATAATAAAACCCATTTCCATTTGTTTTCTTTTAAATTGCCCTCTAATGATTTATGGTAATGTTATTCATAATAAAAAGACTCAGAAGAACTGCATTATCTCTGTG
Source organism: Protopterus annectens (assembly GCF_019279795.1). Classification (NCBI taxonomy): domain Eukaryota; kingdom Metazoa; phylum Chordata; order Ceratodontiformes; family Protopteridae; genus Protopterus; species Protopterus annectens. The sequence continues at coordinate 448,187,684 of NC_056726.1, forward strand.
GTTGCTTAGTAAAATTGGTATGTTTCAGACATGTTAGTCACAGAAGGGTTCAAACAATAGAATGCAATGTTTTCAGTTTAAGTAGCTTGAAAAAAATATATTTCAATAAATTTTAAATGTCTGTCTTCATTTTTGCTTCACATTCTTTCCAAAATTGTATTATTATTGTTATTGGTATTATTACCACAATTTTGCCTCTTTTGCGAAATGGCATGCCCTTATCACCAAATTACTTAAGATGGTGCCTCAAGTCTTTCACTGGCAGTGGACTGGCTTTTGTTTTTAGCTCTGATGGTTCACACTCCCATCCTGACTCTGAATTAATTTTATGGGTGCAGTACCCCCATAGTGTATAAACTATCTGTGTGATACCCTAAAACCAATAATCCTTTTTTACTTTAACTTCTAGTATGTTAATTACATAACTCTCACATGCTCCTTATTTCAGAAAGACTGTATTTGTTGTATTTGTAATGGAAGCCATATAAATTATTAGCACATGAATCATAGCTGAAAGAGCTAATCTCATCAATGCGCTGTTTTGTCCTGTTTACTGTGAAAGGATCTTCAATTTCATGAGGAAGGGGGAAATATTCCATTAAAGTTTCACTTATTTTTTAGCATGTTCTTGTAAGTGACATTTTTTTACAAACATGCTGAAAAAAAAATCAGGCTTTGTCCCTTGATTTGCAGTTTAGACTTCAAGCCTGTTTCCCTAATCAAGTGTTGAGAGGCTGCGAGCTGTGTTAACTTTACCTACAAATGTACTGAAAATGATCTGTCATGGCAGGTTGCCTTTTAGTACATGTATGCGTGTTTGTGTGTGTGTGTGTGTGTGTGTGTGTGTGTGTGTGTGTGTGTGTGTGTGTGTGTGTGTGTGTGTGTGTGTGTGTGTGTGTGTGTGTGTGTGTGTGTGTGTGTGTGTGTGTGTATGCAGGTACGTATATAGTGCAGCAGCATTCTGACTTATGATAGTAAGAATACTTGTACTTATCACTTTTTAATCAGATTTTATTCTTCTTCACTCTGCTGTGGATTGAAGCTTCTCCCTTCTTTTATCACTATTGCATTCATACTTATTGTCACTTTGAAGGTGTTTTCATTTATTTACATTTAGTACCCACAGATGTAATGGATTCTTGGTAACTGCTCTGTCAGTATTCCTAAATGTGAAGCTTAAAGCTAAAAATCCTGCGGTTACCAGGAAGGACTGTAGGAGCCCGTCATGTCGCAGAGTAGAAGTATCACTGTGAAATCCTTTTCTTTTGCACAGTTCTAGTTAGTTTCTGTGGTGAAGCAAAGATATTCTTCTTGTCCAGCCACTAGGGAGCAAAGTTACTTGCTAGAGAATTTTCCAGCAGGTTAGGTTTGGTCAGTGAAAGAAAGAAGCCTGAGACAATTCATTCCAAATCTGTCCTTTATTCATCTACCTAACTACACTGAATTTTTCAGAGGAGAAAGAAAGAAGGAGAAAAAAAATAGGGGCACCTATTTACTTTAGAGCCCCAATTACACTTGAAAATAACTGAGAAAACTTTACTTTATAGCATGCAGATTATATCATGCATTATAAAAATATTACTGTTTAGAACAAAGTTTTGTTTTACTTACAATTAACTCTTTTCTTCCTCTTCCCCTCTCCTACATGTTCTTCCAAACATTAATGGCATGAAGTAGGGCATATGCTTTAGAGTCCCTTACAAGTTTAACAATGTCAAACAAGTCGAATATTTCCAGGTTTTCTTGTTCTGTCATGTTTCACAAATATAATTAATGCTTTGTAATCCCACATTTATTTGTCAGTTTCTGAGTTGCTGGTTTTATTCCTGTTGATCTCCATCTCCCAATTCCAGTCTCTATCATTTCCAATGTATTCCTGGTTCTTCTAGCGAACTCTTATGCTTTTTTCTGTCAGTCAAGCATTTCTTGTTGAAATATTGGAAAAGGTTTCACTGGCACATTCTCTCTGTGGTCTTTATTACCAGAAGAACAAGAAGCAGAATCTCCTCCTGTTTCACAGTTCACTTTTTGTTGGTCAAACTTTCGTATTTCCTCCTTAGCATGTTCTATATCAAAAAATGATTTAGTCGCTCTAGGAAAGAATATTCTGAAAATAGCTGGGTACAGCAGCTTGAATCTCACACCTGCTTCTTGACATTCTCTGATTAATGGAACAAATTTACTCTTTTTCTGGCTGGTGTACAGTGGGTAATCATTTTCCACAAATACTCTAGTGTTTTCCACTTTTAGTACTTGCCACAATTTTGCCAGAGACAACTCCTTCTTCGGTTAGGATTGCATCTTTACTATTAATGGTCTAGGCTGCTTTCCCACAGCCAGATTTTGGGGGCACACATGATATTCCCTTTTGGTTAACATCTCCTGATTTGGAATACCGGTCTAGTTGCTTATTTGTGCTTTCATAAAATTAATACAGTCTGTTCCTTTCAGCTTCTCTGGAACAGCAGAAAATCTCAGGTTTTCCACACATGATCTATTCTCTAATTTTATTATTTTTTGCAACATCTCTTCTTGAGCAGTTTCATATTCAGCCAGCCTTTTATTCATTTCGACTTCTGATTTTTGCAGTTTTATCACCTCATCTGAATATCTGTTTAAAGCTTTTTCCATTTTTCCACCCTTTTATTGTTTGAGTTGATATACTCCTTCAATGTTTTCTTTATTTTAATCAGCTCTGAGTACATTTGAGTTATTTTTTCCTCTCAATTACTGAAAGTCATGTCATTTACCAAAGTTGGATCTTGCACTGCTTTTTGCTGAACAGCTGCAGAATTCTTCCCAGTCAGTGTTTTTTCCTCAACTTTTGTGACTGATTTTTTTTCAGGTTCTCTGAATTTCTTTTTTGCTGGGATCTAGGCAGTGCACCTAATAGACAGTTACTGAACTTTACCTAAAAATACGAGATTACTAGATCTCTCTTCTGAGTTCTTGTTTTCACACTGGGAGAGCTGAAATTAACCTGTCACTGAATGTGCAGCCATCCTGGAAGCCAAATGGCAGAGGTTATTTTGAGCACAAAAAGGAAAATTGTCTAGACTTAAAATGTCCCACAAAGGCAACTTGCCTACTACATATTTTTGAACCTATGAACCTTTAAGAAATATATACTTAAATTCCACTTCTGATAAGACTGTAAAAGGTTCCAGTCTAATTGATTTTTCATTACTATACATATCTTTAAATTACAGTGATCTGTGATAGAACCTATTTTTTCTGCATCCAATATGTCACTGTAAAATTGACTATACTAATTTTATACTTCAAGATTTGTGTTGCAGTAGGAAAATAATGACAACTCTAGTTTGTCAAAAGAAAGCAAAAAAGTTGTTTCTGTGGCACAGAGGGATGGAGGGATCAATATGCAGAGCTATGATTGTAACTCATGTGACCCATCTTTGACTATTGTATATGGACAATAAAGTATTTATACAGAAAGAGATGGCAGGAAGATTGTGTATTTATGGGTTGATGGCAATGCTTTTTGTTCAGTAATATTTTATTTGTACCTTTTATTCCAGTTTGTTCATTTGTTAGCCAGGTAAACTCAATAGGTATAATTGTCTCTTTGTAGGGGTGCCCCAGGAACACTGTCTGATTAAGTGATTTCCTGAGTCACACAGCAGGAAAATGGAAACTGAGGGAATCAAACCCTGGAACAAAGAATTAAGTTCATTAGCAGATAACAGCTTTAATTTTCTCTGTTGGGCATCCAGACAGTCTGAGAGTTTGAGAGGCACATTGCAAAGAGCTGGAAACTAAACACAGGCTCTATAGATAAGGTGATACACTAAGGTCTTTAAAGAAGTACAGAGCATTCTACTCAGAATGCTGGTTTATAGAAGCACATGTTCAGACAGCATTGCATTGTATTTCAAGACCACCAGAGGGCGAGAGGTGTAGATGCACCTCTCCCCCCAAAAAAAACAATTCTCCTAACATCTTCATTTTTTTTTTACAGAAGCTCTCTCCATCTATCCATCCACAATCCCTTTTTCCATTTTGCACATGGGGTTGGGGTGTCACGTCAATAGTGACAACAGAAGATATGGTTATAAAAGTATCAGGGAACATCTATGATACTGAAGACCAGTGTAATGTCATTAGAGGGAATGTCAAGAGACACTTTTGTTTGACCTACTTCACCTTTAGAAAACTGAAAGTGCCATAACTATCCAATGCAAAGATACCATTCCTTATCATTAAAGAAACTGGACATACAGATGAGATATCTAACCAAACAGATCCCCTTCCTTTTGAATAGATTTGCCTGTCATGTTAAACAATGCAATACAGTCTCAGCAACTGAATACGTATTTGACAATTTATCCCTGGAGTGCATAGCATGACTCTCCTTGATTGGGATAGCAGTTCTAATGTTAATTTATTTTTCTACATTGTCTAGGCTTCTCATTGGTCTCTGAGACCACCTAAGCAGCCTTTGAACCTGTGACATTCTTAAGAAACACATGTGTGTGCAGTATGGTCAGTCTGAAACCCTACAGGTATTAGTCCAGTTTTCCTATTTTTCCTATTAATTTCTGGCAGATGTTGCCGATGCTTTTATAATTATACCTTCTGTAGAAAATAAGATCCAGAAGGGTGACGCTAATGTATTATCTTGTTTACTAAGAGACTAGGGTCACATCAGAGGATATTATCCTCTTCAGGAGATTGAAAGCTCAAAAGACTGAAAATCAAAATATCTAAAACTCAAAATATCCAAAATGGAATTTGCCCTTTCTCCAGTGTTGTGTGATCTTGGAGTTGGTATATATACTTAGCCTTGGTGATGGGGCGCAGCCCCCCCACATGAGGGGTGCAGGGGGGGGGGCTTGCCCACTGCATTAAAAATATTTTCAGTATTTTGAGTTTTAGATATTTTGATTTTCAGTCCTTTGAGCTTTTGATCTTCTGACACAGACCCATTTGGATTGCACTCTTTGTGTGACTGCTGTGTGTATTCTTGACATACGCATTAATTTGTGTTTTCTTACTGAGGATTAGTGGTCAGTCAATCTTTATTTGGCTACTTAAACTACTTTCCAAGAATCAAGACTGAAAAGTAACAGGTACAGAGTGGGTTGTAATAAATAAAAACAGATTAAATGAAAGAATATATAATGCAATGCACATTCCTCCTGAAAATACTGAACAACTTGTGAATAAAAAACAAGAAGGTAAAAAAAAGCCAAATAAAAAAAAAATATTTTGTTTGACATTACCAAAACACCCTGTTAGCAGACATCCAGAGGATCACTTTCAACTGAACCAAAAAGATAATAAAGTATTAGGCAAAACTTCTCTAACTGGAAGTGCAATTGCACTTTACCCACCTAGCTTTCTTTTCTCCTCACTTTAAATCATATTTCCCCTACTTCCCCTTTGCCTACTACTTAACACCTCTAGAAATGACTCTCTCTTCAGCATTATTTCTTGTACATTTTGTACATATTGTATCTAGTTTTCTTTCCCTGTTCTCCTCTCCCGTCACTTGTACCGGTTATGGCATCCAAACAAGACACATTTTCTATACAAACATTGGAATTTATTCCTTGCAACATATGACTTATTTGCTAAATTACTAATATACCAGTTCATATCTCTGTTCTACAAAGTATCTGCACCAGTTCATGTCTCTGTTCTAAAAAGTGTCTGCACCCTCAATAGCTACTATAACTTGCTTATCTTATGTATCTGCATCCTGAGGGGTACTTTATCTGAATACTTAATGTTTACTATTGTAAAGTGTAGCTTTACCAATGTACCAGTTCATGTCTGAATTTTGAATGGTTACTTTATTCCACAAATTCAATGCCTACTATGTAATGTGAAGCCTTACCAATTTATCTGTTTATGTCTCTGTTTTTTTCTACACCCTCCATATCAACTGTATCTTGCTTATCTTATGTATCTGTATCATGAATTGTAACTTTATCCAATATCTAATGTTTTACTATGTAATGTTGGAGCTTTTCTCCCCGGGCCTCCACTGAAAATGGGCTGTTGAGCCCAGTGGAACCCCCCCGGTCACCAAACTGAAATAAAATAAAATAAATAATAATAAAACAGAGACCAGCAAAGCCTATATAATATCAATGACACATTAGTAAATAATAAATCAATACTGTAGTATAAATGGCAAAGTTAATTTAACATGGTGAACTGTTGTAAAATGCAAGATCATACTGCAATTCAACACAGTAGAACAACACCAACAGAAAATGTTCTTGTTTTACTGATTTTACCTTAAACTAAGGCTACAATTAGCAGCCCAGCGACCAGGAATCATTGTGAGTCTTCATGAATAATTTCTAAGTGTGCATCTTTACATCACACTTAGATACTTAGATGCACACATAAAAAATCAGTGTTTTTCTTAAGTTAGCTTATGACAGGCAGATTCAGGAGGCAGTAATTTGTAACAATGTTGAATGAAGGAAAGCATAGGCATGCTTTGTCAGAGCTACACATTCATTCAGTAACTTCATTCGTACAGCCTCAAGAGAACTAAAAGCTCTGTACTCTTAATCAGTGACAACAACTCTGTTTTACTAAGGTCAGCATTAATGAATGACAGTGAATAAAGTTATCACACTGCCCGTGCATGTCTACAGCTTCATTCATTAAATTCACTCATAAAGTGCTTACTAGGATCAGCGCTTATGAATGAAATTAGTCAATGAATGAAGTTTTTGACATGCGTTGGAGTACAAATCCAGTCATTTGCTAAGTTTGGTAATAAAGTAAAGGAAAACTTGACAGCTACAGTATGAAAAATACTACATTGTCTGATGTTGCCACTTTGTAAAACTTTACTTCCACTCACTGTGATTATAATATAGGATGCCATAATTCCAGTCAGGTCTTCCATTACCCAAAAGGGACCTCTCAGAACAGGGCATGTCAGTGTACAATAATATTGTTTCTAGCCATCCATGCTCCATCTTTTTTAAAAGTTTGTTTCCACAGACATTTTTAAATTCTGCCTTTCTTTGTGTCTCACAACTCTACATCTTACATTCTGATATCTCTGCGGTGATAACAGTATCTGTGTGTATATCCCACTTTTAATTGTGCATGTTACTTCTGTGCTATAAAGTTCAACACAAAATATTACAGCTCAGTTCAGATACCACATATGTCACAGTTTCATTCAAAGAAGTGCAGTGCAGATATTTCAGTACAAGTTATTAATAAGGAACAGTGCTATGCTGGTATTTTCAATGATAACATGCTCCAGTCAGAAAAAAAGTACTGCAATGCTAAATGATGCTTTCCAGAATTATTTAAAAATAGGGTATGTTGCTTTCACTTTAAATTGCAATGCAGAATGTTTAGGCTCTACTCAGACTCCCCTCCCACCCAAATATCAGGCATCTCATAATAGAACTAGTCAGCACTCAATGGCAGTTTGCTGCTTGTGATGTTTGAAAATAAATATGCCACTTTGCTGAATCAAATTGCAACAGATTTGTGAGCTGCACATAAGCCTTATAACTGTAGGTAAACTAAAAATATAATTTAATCTGTAATATGCAGTTTCAGTGGCATGACAAATGTCAAAATGTCTGACCCTTTTCTGTGCAACAGATAGAAAAGTGTATGAAGTTTGTCAATGAGATTGTAACTTCTTTCTGCTGGAAAATACACCAATTACACATAAAATAAGAGTCCAGAAGATAAAAGAGAACTATCTTGGAGCTTGTGAAGTACAGACCTGTGAGTCTGTTTACTGCAGTTACGTTACTACCTATGATGCTTGAAAATTCACCCAGTGTGAGCTTAGGTCTCAGCAATTCCTTTAGTTAAGAAATAGGTAGGAAAAGGTTATGCTATAGACAGATGTTTATATTTATGTAGGGTGATAGTGATTATTTTCTATTTTCTTTGTGAAGTTTTATATTTTTCTGCATATTTATTTGTAAACTGTACTTTTCCACGTCATTAATATGTGAGAGGAAAATATTCAGAGAAAACCCATGTAAATTCAGCGATAACATACAGACTGTACAGTGAAGGCCTCCAACCAAGAATCAAGCCTGAGAACGTTTTGCTTTGGGTGACATTTCTTCTCACTGTGCCCCTGAACATCTAATTACTTATTTATTAATTTAAAAGCTTGTATTTATAAACAGAGACAAGCTGGCATGCACCTTCAACTCTCCAGACATTGTGTTTGTAATTATTTGGCTTATTATCAAGATCTACACAGTAACTGGTGATAACCCAGTCAGGTGATCTGCGGTGGAATCAATTTACTACCTTAGGCCAGGAAAGAAAGCTGTAGAGTTGGAGAAAATTATCAGCCTCCCCTAGAAACTGGTGTGTGTGTGTGTGTGTGTGTGTGTGTGTGTGTGTGTGTGTGTGTGTGTGTGTGTTTGTGTGTGCGTGTCGGAATGCAATAACATTTATTGTTGGCAAGTGAAAACTGGAAGGCTCTGAATACAGTGGCATGGCCAGAGTTTGTGCTGCCCAGGGCTGTCTTTGAGTTTGCTGCCCCTCCTCCTTCACAAAATCATGGTCAAATGGGGACCTCACCCCTCTCCCCATGCAGGCATTCCAGTGTCCCATTACTTGGCTATTTCTCCCCATTTACCATAAACACTGTAATGTGCATACTGCTTTATGCTTTACTTCTAATTTGATTATTTGGATTTCATTTAAAACTTTTATTTTAAATTTTATAGCACAAACACTGATAGACATCTGCTAAACGAAGCAATACAGTCTCACAATGAAAACAGACTTAACATTAAAACTTCTCTGTCATTGAAATTCACACTGATTGAAACAGCATTGAAACCCACATTCAAAGAAAATACATCTGGCCAGTGGAGGATAAAGTTTACCTTTGGGCTGTTTTCCAACTATAGGCCCCTTGCACACATATTTAGGACCATACAAACATACATGTGTTCTTTGATTCACCTTCCTGATAGTATTAAATTATATTCCTTGTATAATACAGCACACTTGTTAGAGCGCGTTTTAACTTTATTGCTTTTGAACATTTTTCCATTAAGCAATGAAGCAAAATGTATGAACCAATAATAACAAAACTGCCCAATTCAGAACATTTCCATCATAAACATCTACTCAACCTTCTGTCATTACAATCCACCAATATCAGTAAACATGCACAATTTCTGCAGAAGTAAAAGTCATCTAAATAATTCCACATTAAAGGAATCTGTAACTAATGAAAAGATTGCTGCTAGCAAACAACTTTATCTTATATTGTTTCATCTACAAATAAAGTGCCTGTTGCCCTTGAAGAATAAATTGTCTATGTTACATTAACAAATGATAAGCTAGTAATACTGCAATAGGAAATGGATGGCAAACTGATAACAGGTTTCATAGTTACTAGGTATCTCCTCCAAAGGAGGACATTCACAGGACTGCAGCATCCATTCCCTTTAAAATACAACACAGTACCATATCAGCAATCCATCTACTTAATGTGGGTGTAGAACCCACTGTGTTCTGCATCAAAAGCAAGTATAATTCCTGTTGTGCTACTAAAAATGCAAGCAGAGTTGGCATAAGCAGCACTAACCTTCTCTTCCCCTGAAGCTCTCACCTCCTTGTAAAATCCACTTGACACTCAAATAAATCTCTCAACTTTGCGGCACAAGAAATCTGGAAAAAGCCAACATTTATGGGGGGGGGGGGGACAAAGACCCAAGACCAGGGATACATTTAAACATTTTTCGTATAATCTTAGAAAGTTGCTAGAGTAAAGTGTTTTGTGTTGCCATACGTTTCCTGAAAGATAGGAAGACTGAAACTTAAATGGCTATCCCTATTTAGTGAATTCAGTTCTTCTCACTGATTTGCCAGAAAACCACAAATTTTAAGAGGAACAGACCAAAAGTAAGAGCCAAGCATTCCAGACATTCTATGAGAATCTGGACAGTTGAGAGCTCAAATCACAAGTGGTCGTATGGGTAGATAATTCAGCTTATTGTACCTATGGTACAGGGTTTGAGCCTGAGTAACACTAACCACCAGGTATACCTAACTGGGGCATTTTACACACATACAGACACACACACACACACACACACACACACACACACACACACACACACACACACACACACACACACACACACACACACACACACACACACACACAATTGGGCAGGCAGCAGCAATAAGAACCCAGCAGCAGCAGAATTAAATCAGGCAGGCAGCAGCAATAAGAACCCAGCAGCAGAATTAAACTGGACAGGCAGCAGCAATAAAAACCCAGCAGCAGAAGAATTAAATCAGATAGGCAGCAGCAATAAGAAAAACGAAGACTCTCAGAAATAAAGTGCAAAAACAACACAAATGCTTATTAACCCATTTCAAAAATTCCTGAGATATCATTCTCTTGTCTGACGTATTACCAAAATCTGTTTATATTCCCCATATGGTAATGAATCCAATAAATGGGCGGAATGCATGCTTGAAGCCAATAGAAAATTATTAGCTGCAGTTTCCTTATGATAAGGTCTAAATTGTACAGATTTATCATGTCCCTGGTGCTTGAGATGGAAAAATATTGAGGTATTAATTTATGTTTTCATAAAAGTTCATCCAAATTGAATATGTATTTGATATAAGTATCTAAATATAACCATAGCAACAATTTTTTGGTTGTAAATGGTAGAAAATAATAATGTATGAAATTAACCATGTTGTTATTAGAAATCAGTTTTAAAAGTTTTAAAAGATTTCTATAAGTAATTTATAAATGTTAGGTATAAAAATGTATATTGAATGTAGGGCTGGGAAATGGGTTAACAAGCATTTTTAGAAATGGTTCAGTCACTTTAAAAAATGGATATGTAATTTAATTAATGAATTAATTAATTAACAATCATGTGATTTAATATAAAAAATGTGTGCTTTTAGTGTAATAAACTATCCATTGAAGGCTTTTTAGCCGAGGTACCAGAAGACACCAGTAAAGTCGTTTTTGCACTTTATTTCTGAGAGTCTTTGGTTTTTTGTGTGTTTTGTTCAGCTCAATTTTCTTTGGTTTGTTATTTATTCGTGATTGAGCAGCGATAAGAACCCTGCAGCAGCAGAATTAAATTGGGTAGCAAATACACAAATAACTCAGCAGAATTAAATTGGACAGCAGGATTCACACACACACACACAAACACACACACACACACACACACACACACACACACACACACACACACACACACACACAAATAACTCAGCAGAATTAAATCTGGCAGGCAGCAACAATAAAAACCCAGCAGCAGCAGAATGAAATCGGGCAGCAGCAGCAAATACACAAACAACTCAGCAGAATTAAATTGGACAGCAGGATTCACACACACACACACACACACACACACACACACACACACACACACAAAATTAAATCGGGCAAGAAGAGGAATAAGAACCCAGTGGAATTACATTGGGCAGCAGAATTCACACACACACAATTAAATCGGGCAGTCAGCTACAATAAGAACCCAGCAGAATTCACACACACACAATTAAACTGGGCAGGGAGCAGCAATAAGATCCCAGCAGAATTAAATCAGGCAGCAGCAGAATTCAAGCACACACACACACACGCACACACACACACACACACACACACACACACACACACACACACACACACACACACACACACACACACACAATTAAATCGGGCAGTCAGCTACAATAAGAACCCAGCAGAATTCACACACACACAATTAAACTGGGCAGGGAGCAGCAATAAGATCCCAGCAGAATTAAATCAGGCAGCAGCAGAATTCAAGCACACACACACACGCACACACACACACACACACACACACACACACACACACACACACACACACACACACACACACACACACACACACACAATTAAATTGGGCAAGCACAGCAATAAGAACCCAGCAGCAGCAAAATTAAATCAAAAACTCTAACTACTGGCAACAGTCAGCAAAATGATCAAGCCAAAGCTGTCTTTCAAAATAGTGTGGGCAGACAGGAAGAAGAATAAGACATCTACAACACACGCATGGACAGACTTGATGCTAAGGGACCGTTCTTAAAGAAGAACGTCCTTAGAAAACAGTTTTGTTTTAAACTAAAACTATTAAAGTAGACAGTCCCAAAAGTGCCCCTACCCCCAGCTACGCCACTGTCTGAATCACTGAGAAAAATGATAAGAAGGGGAACTAAGCATCCATGTTAAAAACTTTGCTCACTGGGGTGTTCAGTGTGAATCCTATTCTTGGGTGTGGATGGTGTATCTAGGGCAATGGCTAATATTTCCTGCATACTCGTTTGTTCAAAGCTACACTTATAGAGTTATCTGTGCACAGTTTTTAAATAATTTAATCTATGTAATACAAGTGGTGTGAATTGAGACACTATAACCCTGGAGGCCATCAGATTTTACATTGCAGATATATGTAAATTTATACATGTGTAGTGGAGCAGATCTAAGGAGAATAGCCCCTGCCCACTGAAAGGCACATTATCTACCATATGACACAATGGTGTTAATAGTGTGGATATTGTAATTAGACCTATCAATGCTAGGGGTTCTGGCATTCAGAATCCCCATCTGTCAGCCTTGATGGGTCTTCACATTGTTAACAAGCTTTACCCCATTTTTTTAAGTCATCATTTCAGTATCAAGTATTAGTCTACACGGGCATTTTAAAGATATATCATGCTTTATGTCACATCACCATCCTGCATAAATACATATATGTATGTGTGTGTTTATGTTGATGTGTGTGTCTGTGTATTGACTTAAATTATGAGAAATGACAAAACATTGACATGAAAAATGTCGACCAAATAAAACTGAAAAAAATGATGTTCTACACTCGCATGTTCCAAGACATTATCTAAGAAAATGCAAAGAAAATAACAATGTTTTTGCAGAGGCAAGTCCCTCTTGCACTCCCCCTCATGTGAGGGCTATATCCCCACACTCCCTGCTAATTATATATAGCAACTCTGACATTGCACATTACAGGGAAAAAACAGTTTCCACAACCCTAGTATTATAGATCTCTTCTACCACTGTTAACAGCTTTCCTGTTGACGAAACTATGCAGGCAGGAAAGCTGTTGATAAAAAAGTCACATAGGGACAGCAGAGCTGCACAGCAGAAGCATGCTGGGCCCATAACCCAGAGTTCAATGGATCCGAACTATGCTTTGTTATAATAAAAAAGAGGAAGCTGGGTTGGAGGTTGGTAAAATGGTTAAGGTGCTTACCTCACAGACACAAGTTATAGTATTTGATTCTCACCTTGGGAAGCATGGCTAGGCTTAAAAAGACCCATTGGGACTGTTAACTTAGTAATCACCTATGAACTTATGGATTCACTTAGGCTAAT
>NC_056726.1:448203576-448311076 GCF_019279795.1 Protopterus annectens
TGTAGTACACAACCAGTACTTGCCAGAAATTCTTGCAGCTCCTTCACTGTTGCTGTAGGTCTCTTGGCAGCCTCCCTGATCAGTTTTCATCTTGTCTTTTCATCTGTTATGGAGGGATGACCAGTTCTTTGCAGTGTCACTGTTATCCCATATCTTATCCACTTCTTGATGACTGTCTTCATTGTGTTCCATGGTACCTCTGCTTAACATACAAGGCCATGTCAAACCCAGAGCTGTTGGACATGCTACACTTAAAGAAATCCCAATCCCTCAGAGCCACATGCTCCAGGGATGTAAACCTTGTCATCTAAATAAACAAAACATGCTGGACTGATAGGTTCCTGACCCAGAGACTCCCCAGACTTTGGAATAGACTGCCCATACATGTCAAGCAGAGCACCTCTTTGGCCCTCCTCAAAAGGAACCTTAATGATTGGGTGAGAGAAAGGAAATTCAACCTGGGGATCATGTCAGTCACCCTGCTAGACAGGGGTCCAAGGAAATAAACAGTGTGGGAAGAAATAGCCAGGGAATTGTTATGGCTAGGCTTGTATAGGCCCTAGGGCCAATAGCCTAGTACCAACCTATGAACCTATGATACCTTTCAACAATGAGATCCCTTTGATACTTTGAAATCTCTCTGTGAACCATGGCCTTTGCTGTAGCAAGCAACTGAGTAAATGTCAGGAAAATCCTATTAGGACAGCTGAACTTTATTTGGGGTTAATCAGAGTTTCTTTAATTGATGACAGGTGTGTACCCAAGAAGAATGAATGCTGTAATTAAATCAAAAGGTGCTTCATCAAAGTATTAGTTTAAGGGTGTGCACACATATGCAACCAGCATATTGTATGTTTTTTATTTTTTATATTTTTCCCCTAACAGTTTTGTTTTTCAGCTGAATTGCACAGGATATAGGTCACATTAAAGGTGAGAAAAGTTTTGAAATGATTTATTGTGGTCTCATTTTTTATATCACAGTGTAGTTAGGCAATGAAAGATATATTTATATATATATATATATATATATATATATATATATATATATATATATATATATATATATATATATATATATATTTATATATATATATATTTATATACGGGAACACTACTAAATCTTGAACTTTTGAAATCTCAAATTTCAAAAGCTTGAGACCATGTAGCCGAAATCCCGCATTACCGAAAGACCAGAAGCACGAAATTCAAATTCCCGATGTTAAGGGATTTTGAGTTAGCGCTTCTGGTGTTACGGTTCAGATAAGTATGTGTGTGTAAGTGTGTTTGTGAGGGGCTTTAGTGTGTGTAAGTGTGTGTTGTGACTGTGGTGTGTATGTGTGTGTGTGTGTGTGTGTGTGTGTGTGTGTGTGTGTGTGTGAGGGGCTGTAATGTGTGGGTGTGAGTTTACCTTGTGTGTGTGTTTATGCGATCTCGGAGTTAGAATATTAAAGTAGGGAGTGTGTGGGGGGGCACAGCCCCCCACATGGGGGGTGCAGGGGGGCTTCTCTTTAGTGTAGGTTGGTTTGTTTGGTTATGGGGGAAGGCTGTGTATATGTTTGTGTGTGTGCCTGTATGTATGTAGTACTTTCGCGATTTTGAATTTTGCGGTTTTAACATTTCGGTAATGTGGGGTTTAGGGCTTATAGTCTCGGTAATTTGGGCTTCGGGATTGTGTACTTTCGGGATTCAGTAGTGAATCCATATACATATATATATATATATATATATATATATATATATATTTATACACACACACACACATATATATATATATATATATATATATATATATATATATATATATATATATATATATATATATATATATATATATATATATATATATTTATGTATATATATATATATATTGGAAAGGTGGGGAGGGTGGCCTAATGGTTAAGGTGCTTGCCTTACAAACACAAGGAGCAGGGTTAGAGTCTCACAAGGGATAATTAGCTAGGCTTAAAATGGCTTGCAAGGGCAGTTAGCCTAGTACTAATCTATGAACCTATGACTATATATATATATATATATATATATATATATATAGATGTAGATATATATACATATAGATATACACAAAAATGTACACATACATGGACACAAACTTGTCATTATTGCTTAGGAAGATATATATTGATCCTCTGAGAGTTCCGGTTTTCATACTTTTATAATTTGACCTCCTCAATTGTAAAATATACTGTGTAAAATCAGTTTTGCAAAGCATACCTTTATAAGAGAAAGCCAAGCACAGGACTGTAAACTCACAGCATAGTCTAGTAAACATCAACAAATATTCCATCCAGTCTTTTGACCTAGACCTTGCAGTGGCAAACTTTCCACATAATAATCCGATAATAGTATTTGAACCAGACATTTGCAATAAACCATAATGTGCTATTTGCTTTGTGGAAAGAGTTGAGCAAAACCAGTCTACTACACCAAGTAAGAGGAAAAGGAGTTCATCCACCCCAAAACTATAAGTCTACAAGTTCAAAAGCAATGTTCAGGTAAAAGAGCATAAGGTTCTAGTAATTTTACCAGGTCAGAATCATATACTGAATTTCCCATCCAGATATTGGAATATTTTAAAATGTATTCAGAGCATTTGAGTATATACGAGATACTGAAATGTTGTCCCATAACTCTGGAATACTTAGGGTTATAAATTATATAATTAGGAATTTAAAAGTGATGCCTAATAACCATTTTAATAAAGCATATGGAATAATTGTCTCGTTGTTAAACTGAAGGATTATGTGATTAAATGATAAATGGTACACTCTTTAAAATGAGATACAGGTTGTGTAATGATAGATTCTATGAACGTGAATGGCTGAGGTCCTAACTGATTTTAGTTCAAGAAACCTTTAATTAATTATTTATTTTATTTATTTTACATTTGTTTATCGGGATAGTCTGACTGGATACATGTCCATTTTCAGAGGAGGCCTTGGTAGAAAAGCTCCAAAAAGACATTCAACAAACTGTTACATTTTTACAGTTTAAAACACAAAATAAAACACAAATAAAAGGATTTTTACACAGATGTAAACAAAAACAAAAACAGATAAACAAATTATTACATTTTTAATCAGATGCAAAATTCTAGACAGTGTTTTTAAGAATGATAGGGTAGTGAATGCCTAGTAGGCTAACCTGGTAGTACATCCAAGGAGATCATATGATTTATAAGTTAAGAAACAATAAAGTATAGGCAGAAGTTCTCCATGTGCACACGAGTGATGGTTAGAGTTAGTTTGGATTAGGACAAGGACATAGCCATTGTTTTTTAAAGTACTGAATCAGACTTTTCTTGAATTGAGGTAGAGAGAGTTCAGATGTAAGATTAGCAGGAAGAGAATTCCAAGTTTTGCCAACAGAGTTAGTAAATAGAGACTTACCGGCTTGGTTGTTGGATTTGAGAGTTTGAACTAGTAGTCTTTCAGATGAAAGAAGTGCGCTTAGGTTACTGTAGGGGGTGATGAAGTTTTTAAGTACGGGTGTATTATCTTGTTGGTGCAGGATCTTGTGTGTAACTATTAGTTGGTCAACCCGAAGTAGGTTAGGCAGTTCAAGCCATCCTAGTAGATCTAGGTTATGACAGTGATGAGTTCTGTAGGCTGCATCGGTAGCAAATTTAGCAATGTGATTATAGCTGCTAGAAAGTTTATTAAGGTCAGTTTTGCTGAGGTTTGCAAATAGAGGGGAAGCATAGAGGAGGGTGGAGAGTAGATGTGTACAAGCAATTACAGTTCTGGCTAATGGCGTTAGGAAGGGCTTGATCCTATATAGTGAGCCAAGTTTTTTATTAACTGTTTTAATAGTTTTATTGATATACAGCTCGAACTTAAGGTTATTATCTAACTCCTAACAGTTTGGTTGAGGAATCTGAAGAAATAATGGTGCCATTGTTGAATTTTAATTTAAAGGTTATAGGGGCAGACCTGTGAGTGGGGGAGAAAAGCAGCAGTTTGGTTTTATTAGGATTTAACATGAGACAACGGTTAAGGAGCCAATTTTCAACTGTGTTAAAAGTATTTTGAGATA
The DNA here is from genome assembly GCF_019279795.1 of Protopterus annectens. NCBI lineage: Eukaryota > Metazoa > Chordata > Ceratodontiformes > Protopteridae > Protopterus > Protopterus annectens. The sequence continues at coordinate 448,207,627 of NC_056726.1, forward strand.
GAATCTACAATTCTCTAGGTGAAGTGTCGGAGCATACTAAAGTGGAGTCATCCGCATATTGAATGCATGTTGTTTGGGATGACCTTATACAAATCATTGATGAAAATGGAAAATAATGATGGACCTAGTATGGAGCCTAGGGGTACTCTGAGGGTGATGGCTAAAAGGGTGGATAATTTTCTCTGCCATAGGACAGCCTGTTGTCTACCACTGAGATATGACTGAAACCATTGGATGGCCTGGTCCTCTAGGGAGATGGATTTCAAAGTGTTTATGAGTATTTGGTGGTTTACCATATCAAAGGCTTTTGAAAGATCGAGAAAGATAGCAGAGGAAAGCTTATTATTGTTTCGGTGTTGGTTAATGATGTTAGAGAAGGAGAGGAGGGCTGAGGTTGTACTATGGAATGATCTAAAGCCATGTTGGGTGTTGGCTAGAAGATTATTATGGATAAGATAGTTCAAGAGTTGATTATGGATGCATTTTTCCATAATTTTAGTCAAGGGTGACAGAATAGCTATGGGTCTATAGTTTGAAAGTTCAGTAGAGCTTCCCCCTTTATGGAGTGGGATGACATGGGATATCTTCCAGATGGAGGGAATGGACACTTCAGTTATAGTTCTATTGATCAGGATAGTAATGGGATATGCTATGGCATCTGCAGCTTTTTGTAGATATTCTGCAGGGAGGAGATCAGCCGACAGGGTGGTAGGCTTTAGTTTTTAAGTAATTTTCGGACCAGAAATGTGCAAACTGGTTTGAAGTTAAAGGGGAGTTGGGAGCAGGATGAAGTGGCCAGAGAATATGGGCACCCAGGGGATAATTGGTTAGCTAGGTTCTGGATGGTTGTTGTAAAGAAGCTGTTAAAGGTATTGACTATTTCTGCTGGGGGGTTTTGGTTAGAATCCAAGGGGTAGGAGTAGAGGACTGTCCTGGACGTAGGAGTTTGTTTATACCTACCCAAAACCTTTGTGGATTGTTTTGGTGTTTTTCTTGTAGATGATAGTAATAGTTTTTCTTGTCTAATGTGGTGGATTTTTTTTGTTTCATTTATTAGCTGTCTGTATCTAAGTTGATCTATGGGGGGGGGGGGTTGTGGTCCTTGAAGTGTCACAAGCCCTATTTCTAAGTAGCATTTTATGTCTGGATTCTTTTGAGAGCCAAGGAGCAACTTTTGTTTTTGTTCTAATAGTCTGTGATGGTGCATGGGTGTCAAGGGTGGATAGGAATTTGGTATTAAAGTAATTTACTGCTTCTTCAAGTGGTAATTGTTTCAGAACTGGCCAATTGCAAGATATGAGTTCATTTTAGAAATTCATGCAGTTGAAATTCTTATTGTTCCTTACTGTTTTAAAAATGGACTGGTTGTGGAAATCAGCTTTTTGCCTGATTAAATAGGTGAGGAGGTGATCACTTACATCATCAGACAAGGTCCCACTCTTGTATTTGAGGGGATGGGTGTTAACAAGAATCCAATCCAGAATACTTGCTTTATTGTTGAGTTTACTGATCCTAGTGGGGGAGGATATGACCTGTGAAAATCTGTAAAGGTTTATGTGGTGCATGCAGGGTTCTGAGGATCACATGTTTCAGTCTATGTTGAAGTCCCCAAGTACAATGGTTTCTAGGGGGTAATTGCTGGATAACCAATGCAGGATATCTTTAAAGGTATTTATGTTTTTGCCTGGGGGAATATACACACAGACGAGATTTATACTTTTGTTCTTATTAATGTGGAGCTTAGTGATAAGAATTTCAGCATTGACAAACAGGAATGTTTGCAGGGCATTACTGGACACTTCAAGCATGTATTTGTACAGAACAGCTAACCCACCTCCCTTTCTGTTGGTTCGATCAAGCCTTAGAATCTTATAGTTGGTTGGTATAACTTCTTTATCTGAAGTAGAAGGTTTTAGCCAGGTTTCAGTAAGACATAGTATGTCTGGGGAAAGAGCATCTAAGAGGGCATGTAGGTGTTGAATCTTATTGTTTACGCTTCTGATATTTAGGTGACTGATCAAGAGTGAGTTTGGGGGTTTAGATTCAGAGTCATAGATTATTACTAGGCTAAATGCCCTCATGGACCATTTTTTTAAGCCTAGCCAATTACCCCCTGTGAAAATCAAACCCTGCACCTTGTGTTTCTAAGGTAAACACATTAACCATTACACCACCACTTTAGTTTGTCTAAGATTTGTGTAGTAATGGGACAGTTAGTAAAGGACCTAGAGCCAGTGGATGAGGATGGGCCAGGATTTGGGTGGATATCTCCATCCATTGTCAAGTTACACTGTAATCTGATTGTGAGCTTCCAGATTTTAATTAATAGACTTTGGTATCTTTTGGTTTTAGGGATGACATATCTTGTTCTAATGGGATGCTGATACCTAGTGAGTAAGGAGTTAGATGGAAAGGGATGTATTAAGTGTTCAAGCTTGTGTGGAGCTATAAAAGTGGAGGTTTGGCCTTTTGGGTAGTGGAAATTTGGGTATGTATTATATTCTCAAGCAGTAAGAAGATATGGGACAAGCAGAAAGGGTAGCAGAGAGTACAGTGGTAGTATCTTAAGTGGTTTCATTGCAAGTAACGTTGGGATTATTGAGAGTGCCTTGTCCCCAGTTTAAACTTTTAAGATAGGATAGAAGGGTTAAGTACTGGAGAGCCTACTAATGACTTGCATATATAGCTGATTGGTTGAAGAAAGAGGGGGTGTGGTTGTAGCACTATATAGTTAGCATTACTGGGGGTAGGTGGTATTTGGGGGCAGGGTGGGGTACAGAGCAAGCCTGAGTGGAGCAGAACCAAATCAGACCATGAGGTAGTAAGGGTCTGTGTATACTGCGTGAGTGCACTGGAGTTAAAAGTAGGTTCTTTCTTATATTTTATTAGGTTCCACTCCTCCCTCTAGAACAATTTCTCTAAAGAGTGGTATGGCGAGCAGAGCAGGGCCAAACCAGACCACGAGGTAGTAAGGGTCTGTGTATACTGCGTGAGTGCACTGGAGCTACAAATAGATTATTTCTTACTTTCTATTAGGTTCCTGTTTTATAACAATTGTCTAAAGGGTTGCATGGCAAGCAGAGCAGGGCCTAACCAGACCATGAGGTAGTAAGGGTCTGTGTATACTGCGTGAGTGCACTGGAGCTAAAAGTAGGTTCTTTCTTACTTTCTATTAGGATCCTCTCCTCCTTTTTATAACAATTTGTCTAAAGTGTTGCATGGCAAGCGGGGCAGGCCCAAACCAGACCATGAGGTAGTAAGGGTCTGTGTATACTGTGTGAGTGCATGGGAGCTAAAAGTATGTTCTTTCTTGCTTTCTATTAGGTTCCTCTCCTCCTTTTTATAACAATTTGTCTAAAGAGTTGTGTGGAGAGCAGAGCACGGCCAAAGCAGAGTACGAGGTAGTAAGGGTCTGTGCATACTGCGTGAGTGCACTGGAGCTAAAAGTAGGTTCTTTCTTACTTTCTATTAGGTTCCTCTCCTCCTTTTTATAACAATTTGTCTAAAGTGTTGCATGGCAAGTGGGGCAGGCCCAAACCAGACCATGAGGTAGTAAGGGTCTGTGTATACTGTGTGAGTGCATGGGAGCTAAAAGTATGTTCTTTCTTGCTTTTTATTAGGTTCCTCTCCTCCTTTTTATAACAATTTGTCTAAAGAGTTGCATGGCAAATGGAGCAGGGCCTAACCAGACCATGAGGTAGTAAGGACCTGTGTATACTGCATGAGTGCATGGAGCTAAAAGTAGGTTCTTTCTTGCTTTCTATTAGGTTCCTTTCCTCTTTTTTATAACAATTTGTCTAAAGAGTGCATGGAGAGTGGAGCAGAGCCAAACCAGACCAGGAAGTAGTAAGGGTCTGTGTATACTGCGTGAGTGCACTGGAGCTAAAAGTAGGTTCTTTTTTTACTTCGTATTCAGTTCCTCTCCCCCTTTTATAACAATTTGTCTAAAGAGTGTGTGGAGAGTGGAGCAGGGCCAAACCAGACCACAAAGTAGTAAGGGTCGGTGTATACTGCATGAGTGCATGGAGCTAAAAGTAAGTTCTTTCTTGCTTTCTATTAGGTTCCTTTCCTCTTTTTTATAACAATTTGTCTAAAAAGTGCATGTAGAGTAGAGCAGGGCCAAACCAGACCACAAAGTAGTAAGGGTCTGTGTATACTGTGTGAGTGCACTGGAGCTAAAAGTAGGTTCTTTCTTACTTTGTATTTGGTTCCTCTCCTCCTTTTTATAACAATTTGTCTAAGGAGTTGCGTTTGTTACGTTTTATAGTTTTATGGCTATGAGAGTAAATTCCACTTTTATGCCCTGGTAAGACATTTAGCGTTCAAGAGCTTGCACGTAAAGCATTAAGCTTACTTGAGCAGTTTCCCACTGAGCAACTCTTTAATGGGTAGTAAGGGACTTAGAAAACCTTTATTACCTCATTTGGCTTACTAAGATATTGATTGGAAGTGAGTTATTAGTATTTCAGACCCAGCCTGGCTTTGTAAAATCTAAAATGGTGCCTGCCACAGGTAATATTTATTAACTTTGGGATTGGCTTTAGGTAATAAACAGGGAAGGGGGAGGGGGAAACAAAGTGTGGGCTGGGAGTTCTTTTGTACTGCTGTTAATGAGCCAAGATCCAGGCAAGACAAGTTTGTGTTTAAGAAAAACAATCAAAATTGACCAAAAACTTCTGTGAACCTGTAAGACATTTCTTAACAATTTATCAGGTGGAAAAACAGCATAACCTTGTATCTGTAGCCTGCTGTGCTCTCAATTAAATTAAACACACACAGTATTTGATCAGTTATGGATACTATTTGCTAACAGAAGGGAATAAAAGAGACATGGAAGATGAGTGTGTGTGTGTGTGTGTGTGGGGTGGGTGGGGGGGGGGTTGCTTACAAGCCAAAGCAGAGTGCTCTCCAGGGGATAATGAATATTAGCTCAAACAGGTAGACACATACACAAAGTTAACTTTAGCAGTTTGTGTTTGCAGACAGTTCAGACCTGGACTGCACTTTTCATATAACACTGTATCCACTGGTCGGGTTAAAGATAAAGGTGTGTTATTGTAATTCCTTTGTTGGATTTAGTTTGTTGCTTTTATATATATATATATATACGGGAACACTACTAAATCTCGAACTTTTGAAATCTTGAATTTCAAAAGCTCGAGACCATGTAGCCGAAACCCCACATAACCGAAAGACCAGAAGCGCGAAATTCAAAATCCTGATGTTAAGGGATTTTGAGTTAGCACTTCTGGTATTACGGTTCAGGTAAGTATGTGTGTGTAAGTGTGTTTGTGAGGTGCTTTAGTGTGTGTAAGTGTGTGTGTGTGTGTGTGTGTGTGTGTGTGTGTGTGTGTGTGTGTGTGTGTGTGTGTGTGTGTGTGATGGGTTGTAATGTGTGGGTGTGAGTTTGCCTTGTGTGTATGTTTGTGCGATCTCGGAGTTAGAATATTAAAGTAGGGGGTGTGTGGTGGGCACAGCCCCCACATGGAGGGTGCAGGGGGGGCAAAGCCCCCCCTGCTTATCTTTAGTGTAGGGTGGTTTGTTTGGTTATGTGGGGAGGCTGTGTATATGTTTGTGTGTGTGCTGTATGTATGTAGTACTTTCGTGATTTTGAATTTAGCGGTTTTAACATTTCGGTAATGTGGGATTTAGGGCTTATAGTCTCGGTATTTTGGGCTTTGGGATTGTGCACTTTCCGGATTCAGTAGTGAATCCATATATACAGTTGTGTGTGTGTGTGTGTGTGTGTGTGTGTGTGTGTGTGTGTGTGTGTGTGTGTGTGTGTGTGTGTGTGTGTGTGTAAAATTCTGTCTCAGTCTAGTTTTAAATGACTTTGAATCTTACTTTTATTTCTAAACAGTGACGTAGTGCTATAGGTTGACATTAAACATTTTTTCCCTCTTACGTATTGATAGTGTATGATGCAGAAGTTTAAGTACTTACATCTTATTTGCCCAGACTCAGTATTTTTTAGTTGGCCCTTGGTATAATAGCAAACAGCATTATAATATTCTAAAATTGAGGAAGCCCTCTCCAGCCCCTTTTCAGTGTGACGCCTGAAAGTAAGTGCCTGCAATTGTTTAAGCTATTCTCAAATATTTGTGTTGCATCTGGGTTAATAGGCAATTTTATGCTTTTCAGCTGAAGTACTTAGATAACTTTTATGTAGTCTAGGGAACTAACTGAAGTAGTGACTGCTTTTACTACAGAAACTGCTGTTAAATATGCTGTTATGCTTACAAGGATTTTGGCTGGAGACATGTGTAATGTAATGGTCCTTCACTGGTTCTGACTGTTTTATCAAGGGACTAACTGAATACAGCCTCAGCCTACACCCATGAAACCATTATTACAGGCGACTTCAACTTAGACTAAAACCCTTGCACTACTAATAACCCCTCTATCTTCATAAATCTACGTAGTTTCTCCCAAACAATCCAGTTTCCCACTTGAATAGATAAACATAGCAAAAAGGAATCTATCTTAGACTGGTCACTTATCAACAGTACCACCCACAACTATCTCTCCGGATGCATTCCAAATAATTTAAGTGACCATAGACCTACCTAGTTAATCTGTCATCAGCTCAACTCACCCAGAACCATAGTTTACAAAGTCGTACGAAATACCAAAAACTTCTCCAACGAAGCATTCATAGACATGCTCAATAAATGCAACTGGACACCACTCCATCATCTCCAACTTGACCAGTCCATAACATACTTCAGTGACACATTTCTAGCTATTCAAAATAGCTTAGCACCAACTCGTACATGTCATGTTAAAAATAAGAGATTGCCATGGATATCAAAAGAAACCATTAAACTTCAAAAACTAAAGGACAAAACCTGATATCAGTACCAAAAAACAAAAGCCAATAAAACTCTGCTAGCATACCAGCAGCTCTGCAATCAAACAAGAAAAACAACTCAAACTAGACAAAAAACATTTTATACAACTATGGAAAACAAATATGAAAATAATCCCAAAAAGTTCTGGCAAGCAATTAACTTACTCATCAACCCAGGTAAAGCTACAACCCCAGAACCAACAACCAATAACCAAAGCATGAGTATTGCCTCACAAATCAACACCTACTTTATAAACACCATCCTCTCCTTAGTTACAGGGAACAATTCCACCCCTCTGTCTCTTCCACCTAATGCGGAAACTAGCAACAACTTTTTTGACCTAAAAACCTATTGTAACTAACACCATAGGAACAGTGCTGAAAAAAATGAAATTTTCTTCCTTAGCAGCTGACCAACTCCCCAATGAGTACCTCAAACTGTCAGCTGATGCCGTATCTCTGCCAATCTCCATTCTGGTAAACAGGTCTATAGCAGAACAATATGCCCCAAAATTATAGAAAATTTCCTATATCACCCCTCTGCATAAAGGAGGAACAGCAGAATTAAACAATTATAGACCCATAACAATCCTTTCCCCCGTGTCAAAATTCTGTAAAAATGTATCCACACTCAATTACTATAATACCTGTTATCTCACAATCTTATCACTCCCTCCCAACATGGTTTCAGACCAAAACATAGCACCACCACAGCCTTAATTAATTTCTCTAACACCATCAACCAACTGAGAAATTCAAACCAGCAAGTAGCATCAATCTTCTTAGACATGTCAAAAGCGTCAACACAGTCTCCCATCAGAAATTCCTTAGTACTCTTGCCTCACTAAACCTATCAAAGACTTCCCTCTCCTAGTTCCTAAGCTATCTTTCTGACAGACAACAAGCAGTAAGGTGGAAATCTAAACTCTAACCACTTCTGCCTATCTCGGTTGGAGTCCCCCAAGGGTCTATACTAGGATCCCTTCTTTTCACCATCTTCTCTAATGATCTAGCCTCATCCACAGCACATGGGAAAGTAGTTCAGTATGCAGACAATTCATCTTTAATTTACTCAGCAGATACCTTACAAGACCTCCAAATAGTAGCCCAACAAGCTTTAAAAGATATAGAAACATATCCAAGTAAATCACAACTAATCCTCAACCCCAAAAAGACACAGTTAATGCTATTTACCATTAGCTAACAATCACCGACCACCCCTCCTCTCACTATTCTCTCATGAAAAAAACACAGTCATTCAACCAGTTGAGCATACAAAACTCCTTGCAGTGACAATTGATAACAAACTCAGATTTGACCAACACATAGCCACCACAATTAAGAAAGTTCCCATCAAACTTGGCTCACTGTACAGATGAAAGCCATTCCTCACTGACAATAACAGACTAGCCATATCCAGAACCTTCCTCTTCTCTACACTCCTATATGCTTTCCCCCTCTTTACCAACTTAAAAAAATCAGATTTAACCAAACTGGTAACTTGCTACAACAAAATAGCCCATTTTGCAGCCAACCTTCCCCACCAAACCCACAATTGTATCGCTCTAAATAAATTAAATTGGCTCGAGCTATCTAACCTTCTTCGTCTCTACCAACTTAAATTCACACACAAAATCATCTTCCATCCCTCGAAGAACTTGTTGTTCCCTACTCGTGCCCACGAAGTCTAAGAGCTGCATACAGAAACTTTCTCACAGTAAACAAAGCTAACAACACTCACGGTGAAGCCCTATTCTCAGATCAAATAGCCATATCATGGAACTCTCTACCCCACACCCTCCAAAACACACCTGAATCTACCAGTTTTAAACAACTACTATTTGAACATCTATCCAAGAACTGGCCTTGCTCCTGTACCAAACCTGACTGACACGGTATCTATAACCCTCTCAGCACACCGTCCACTCCTTACCTCATTTTTCTCCCTCTCCTCAGTGTTTATTACTACTCAAAAACAAATATATATAAAGGAAATCTCATTTGTTCATAACTATTATTTAATATGTACACACTACTAACTTTATTTTTTCTCACAGTGATCTTCACTGAAATGCTTGTGTTTTTCTTTTTGAACCTGTATCTACTCGAAAACTGTCTTGAATATTACTTTGTATAGACTAACTAGAAGATATGTATTCTGCATCTTACTTTATGTATACTATTGTACTATCTAATTATTGTATATTGCTTGTATTTCTGTGGAGCTGTTCTCCCGGGGCCTCTGCTGAAAATGGGCTTGTATAGGCAGTAAGGCAATTACTGTCTGTACTAAACTTAAGACCAATTGATTCAGCCCAATCATAGATTTCTAACAGAGACATTAATTAGCACAGGGTGTTAGCCTTTAGAAATAACAAAAAACAACCTTTAGGCATATGCATGCTTGCTAAACCAGAGGTGTTTATTCATAGGTATAATAAAAAATGCAATGTTAAACAAAATCGACTTATCTCTGAAGAATGCTCACATTCATTGTCAAATAATCAGAATTTCTTCCATTTACAACTATTGATTTGCTGGAATTAATTGTCCATCTAAATTAAAAAACAATTGTATCAGAAAAAACACGAGGCAAAAAGCAGCATGATGAAAGATCAGCATAGCTGCTTCAATAAAGAAGATCTGCAAAAGTATATCTATGTGAATGCTGAGGTAATTATTATCCAGCCCCAGTAATGTAACTGCCATGTTAGCAAATATTAACTGCAGGAAATCCATTAGCTAAGACCAAAGAAAATAAAAGATGAGTTTGTCATGGATAGAATGCCAAATACTGTCAGCGGTCAGACCTAAGAAATACCATACAGAAGCCAAAGCTCTGAAAGATGAAATACAAGAGGTACAAGAACAACCTGAACACATGAACATGACCTTTCTATACAGCATCAACCTTACCAGCATTAGAGGAACTCCTTGGGCATTGTAAACAAATTCATGGAATTAGGCATAAACCCCACTCTCCAAGAAGGGATGGGCCTTGGGCTAGCAACCTGAACCTGTAAAACCCATAACTGTTACAGAAACAACAAGGTCTGATAGGTGCTCGCTGTCCAATGTACCACATGGTGTGTAAATGGGAAAGAGAGAGAGAGGCATAAACCCATATGTAACCTGATGGATAGCCAGCTGGCTCATGGACAGGACATAGAAAGTTAGGATTGGAGAGAGCACCACCAGAAAGAGGCCAGTTATCAGTGACATCCCTCAGGTCTCTGTCCAGGGTCCACTCCTCTTTGGCATCTATTTTTTAGAAGTCAAAGTCAATGTCAAGGCCCTCTGACTTACCAAGTTTGCAGATGATTGCAAGCTAGGAGCAATAATAAACCCTACCCAAAGATACTAACATCTTATAGGAAGGTCTAAAACAGACAAATGACTGGTGCCAAAACCACAACTTAAAACTCAGTGCCAAGAAATGAATAATACTACCTTTTCACAAGTCAGACACCCAAGGAATCTACCTCTTTCATAAAACACCACAGAAATACAGACAGTAGTTAAGAATTTGGGGGCTCATGAGATAGTAACCTGACTTTCAACCAACATGTGTCCATGGTTGTAAGAAAATAATTTTGTGTCACTCAACTTATAAGTAAGGGCATGGCATCAAGGTCCAGGGATGTCATTGTGTCACTGAACTCGGCCATCATCAGACTCATCATTGAGTATAACATCTCTTTCTGAAAATACATGACTAGGCACATGTAACTGGAACATCCAAAGATTTTCCTCACAGAAAGAATGCAGGGTGAAAACACAATGTCCTGTGCAGATTGCCTCAAACCCTATCTCTGTAGTCTCTTTCCTACAGATGCTGACAGGCGATTTATGCCTGCCATACAAGACATCCTTGGATCCTGCTCTGATGGACCTTTTGCATATTCATAAAATGAGCAGCACCAGATCACGCGATCTAACTTTGCCTGCGACTTAAGTAGGACATGTTGGAGGACAGGGACATATCCCAGAGAATTCTTGTTCTCTAGAATAGGCTTCCCATTCATGTGAAACAGTGGCCTTCTGTGACTCTATTGAAGTGCAGGCTAGATAAGTGGATACGAATTTGGAAATTCACCCCTAGTCACACACCTATGTCTCCAATGGACAGAGACAGATATTAAATCATGCCCTAACATATATTCCTTAAAATAACCTCTAAGGCACAATAGCTTGTGGGATACATTTGGGTTGCATGACCAGACCTATACAGGCCCTGGTGGTCATTAGCCTAGTATACACTTATATACCTATGAACCTATGAATAGGAAATCCTTCAAATAAAAAACTCGCATTTAACTCTTTTTTTTTTTTTTTTTTTTTTTAATACATTATTAAATTACAAAGATAGGAACTATCAAATTCCCTTAACAAAAAAAGCAAAAACAAACAAAAAACAAACCATGCATTCAACTGAATAGCTAATTTACCCAGAAACAGTTATAGAGGAGTTTACAAAATATTATAAAAGCTGTGAGACCCACTGTAGCCTATCCATTCATGAAACTAACATACGTACTTATCTTCAAAAAGTCATATTAACCCATTTTATTTATGAAAGTCACAGGCATTCTGGATTCTCTTATCTCGTCTCATGAATTTCTTTCTACAATCAAACATTCAAAATCTGTGAGGCACATGGACCAGCCAAACTAAAAAAGCTTGATGAATACTTTGTTCCTTTCTTGGTTCCTTTCTTTTAACTCATTTTACTTGGATATTGTTAGCATCCTTTCTTAGAGAAAACTTCCATCACAATTATTACCAAATCAGGGAAAAGACCTGATCCCTTCATCATGCAGGTTCATCTATCTCATAATTACAGAACCCAAATTTGTTGCAAAAAAACCTGAATTACTTATCTAGACATGATCTAGAGGAAATGTTTGCGTGCTGAATAAGTTGGCTTTTTCAGGGGGTGTAATCATGGTCACAACATCTACGTCTTAGCTGAAACAAAGCATATGCAAGGCACATGCGTACTAGTATCTCTTTATGCTGAAAAGGCATTCATCAGAGTAAACTGGGTTTCCCTGTTCTCTACTTTTGAGGTGAGGAGCTTTGTAACGCACTTTTATGTAAAGTGTCTGCATTTTCCACCAACAGCTAAGGTTACAGGTTACATCTTTCCCATTCCTTAATCACTTAGCACTGTCACCAGGCCTGGATATTTATTATCCCCTTTCTATATAATTTATTTCTGAAGCCCTTGGTAAGGAGGATTAACAGTTATGCTCAGATCATAAATGTAATAGCAGTAAGTATTTCCTTTAAACGTCAAGCTTATGCACGTAATACTTTACTTACACTCAAGTTTGCTAATTGATTCCCTTGCTGTGGTCTTAAGATCACAGGTATGTCGTAATTGTTCTACAGGTTAAACAGTGGGCATTTCCCCTGTATCCTTAACAAACTAAAAATGGCATGTCATACCTCAGAATTATTTGGGTTCTGCCTAGTCTAAAATATATATATATATATATATATATATATATATATATATATTTTTAGTCCAAACTCTAATCTTATGAAAAACAAGGTTGGGATAGACAGGCTAATTATCTTGACAATGACTATCCAATCCTCAGTTCTATCAACTATGCATACTGCATACCCTTCTGTACAACGGGTAGTTTTCTTGTATATTCAAATCTGTCTAGCAAATTATCTGGAAAAAATACCTGTCTTAGAGTCACTTATACGATTATGTTAATAAAATTTACAAGGAGACATTCGGGTCATTTATTGGTGCTACAATGTAACTGCTCTCTTAGACACTGACAGATGTGCAAAAGTTGACTCACAGGGTCCATTCTGATCAAAAACCAAGAAGTCCATCTTCTTGCCTGAGCATAACCATATCTGTCATTTCACAAAACATCAACTACAGTATAACCTAATACACTCTCCATTTGGAACCTCAATAATTGTTTATTGTTATCTTTGAAATCTCTTAGCTATACCCCAGTGACAGATGAATGGCAAGCAGTTATTACCAACCTAAACTTTTAAGTTCATCTACACTTCTAGAATAACTTTGGGTTTAAAATGCATGGCATAACATATTTGACCTGCTTATTGATGGTAAACTGCTGGACCTGGCAGAGTTGAAATTCCAGTCAGGATTAGGGGAAGGGGTTATCTTTTGTTGTCTCATCTGAGGCAGACCATAATGTCTGGTATGTCAGCAGATAAATGATTGGGCTAATTATCTCAATAGATTGAAGAGGGAGAAAATTAAATCTATATTGATTTAAAGTCTTAACAGTTTATGTGGTGTAATATTTTAAAATCGACCTGCAAAAGAAGAAAATATTATTTACTGGTGTACTACTACTAGTTTGAGTACTGCAAACAATACTTCAGTTATAATCATCTTGGATGGCAAACTCTATACATTTCAAAAAGTTTTGAGACTAAAATAGTATAATACTGATTTTACTACCAAATTTATTGACAAAATGTAAACTATAGCTACTAGTTGCTATCCAAAATCTGGGCTTTGGGAACAAATCTTGAATATGCGCTGTAGTCTTATAATAAAGCTCATCAGATGTAGGAAATGATTAATTTATTGTAGATTATATAATGGGCTTATATAGTTTGCTCAACAGAAATCAGAAGAAATACTGATGGACAAAGGAAATGAGAGGTAAATGTATATCAGTTTATAAGGTCAAATGACAAACACGTCAACAATTATACCACATAATATGCATGGTAAACTATCCTGTTCAAGGCTGAAGGGGCAACAAACTGGCAGTAGTACTGAGAGGATCAACTGACATTGCCTTTTTTCCAGTTTTATGCACTTGGGTTAGATGACTATCACCTGATCCATAGTATCTGAATGTTTCTCTTACGTTGCGGACATTACACTACTGCTCTGTTTCTTTTCTTTTGAAGAAATGTCTAAAACTTAACACTGTGACAGCATCTTGTCATATTTTCCTTTAATCTTACTTAATCACTGCAGAAAATAGTAAAGCATATTAAGGTAAAAAATGTGTTAAATTATCAGCTATCATTGCTACATACTTAATGCACTGTAATTACTACTAAAAAATGATGTCCAACGAATATTAGAGTATTCATTAACCTGGCTGTCACCTGCTCCAGTCACAGATATAACAATGGTTACTTTGGCATTCATGTAGTAGAGTGATCAGATTCACTATTATTAGCACGCAAAATCTAAATTAACCTAAAAATATTTAAAGGACTAGTGACATGTTACAAAATAATATTACATTTCATCTTGGTAGACTAACTGTATCATTATATTTTATGATATGCATGATTGAATAATGCACATATATATTGACACATATATATAGAGGTAGATATAGATATGGGCAAGGAAAAATTATCAATCAAATTGCTAGTTACCTGTACAACATATCTGTTTCATGCATAGGCAGAAGCAAGTGAAAGCCATTGTGGACCTTACTTTCATTTACAGATCCCTACATTCTCACAGATGCTAAAATCTAGCAAGCCACCATCTTGAAAAGTCTCTTTGGGAAAAACTGCCAAACAAACAAATACTACAAAAAAAAAAAAGTAACTCAATAAAAATAACAAAATGGCAGAAATATAAATCTCCATTTACTAAGTTTGCATTAAAATAGAACAAAACAGGAATCAGGATGGTGGCACAAATTAAACATACATTACAGCAATTAATTTTAGTGCATTACTTGATCAGGAAATGTAAAAAAAAAAAAAAGCATTCAATAAGATGAAAACAATCTGAAGAAAGTAAAAGCACAAACTCCACAAACAGAAAATGATGCAGCGTATGAAGAAGCAGACAGCCACCCCCCACTTCCCCTGCTGATCTAACTAATGTGTGCTGGCTCTAACTGTGACCCTGCCCCTGACCCTACCCTTGCACCTTACCTTAAAAAAACTCTTTCTGTAATGCTAACACTGCACAAAACACTCAGACACGCACCAAACATAGCATAACAAACACATAAGATTAAGACCTAGCCCTTACTCTAACATTAACCCACAAAGACATAAACACTCATACCTCTCTAATGCTGAAAGTTTTGGTATATCCCAAAGTTTCAGTATTAAATTTCTCAACCCATGCTTACCTTACCTTCATGCAAACATTGGTCTCTTTCTACATCTGAAACATTCGATGATTTAAACATTCCACATATTTCTCATGCTGTCATATGACAGTACTGGTGGGTGCCTATGTCTTATTTTAAAGCTGCTAATTCTGATAAAGTTCTTGGTCACTGTGGAAAAAAGCTCTAAATAAATTCTTTTATGTGTATTTCCTTTGGTCTTTTTGATATTTGATGCTTTTGAAGTTTATTAGTTAAATATACATCATGGCTGAGGTTTCAGGATTTTTATGTAGTTGATATACACAAAGAGACACACACACACACACACACACACACACACACACACACACACACACACACACACACACACACACACATGCACGCATGCACATGCACACACACACACACACACACACACACACACACACACACACACACACACACACACACACACACACACACACACACACACAAAGATGTGTTTGCCAGATTTATATAGGACTGACAGCTAGAAGTATTACAGTGTAGTCATGTATTATTTTACATTTTATTTATTTTTATTTCAATTTATTTAATGTACTTTTATTTTATTTTAAACGTGAAGTTGACAAGCAAATCATGTGCTGTTTGAAATTAAGGCTATACTTACCGGGATAGTTATACATGAAATGATACATTTTATTCAAAGTACGCTGTGGATACAGTGTGTTGAACAGAGAAGTTTCAGTGGTTACAGGAAATAGATATTTTATGATGCAAATAACTGTTCCCTTGCCTTTGGAATGTCACCCTCCGGCCATAAGAAAACTGAAATTCTTAAGACCTACACACTAAAGACATACCCCTGACTTGCTCTAAAATGTACTTAGAATACTACTGTGGATGTCTTCACCACCTTAAAGTGGATTTGGCACAGTGTAATATGTCTGGTTAATAAAATTAAGTTCATAGGTTCATAGGTTCATACTAGGCTATCTGCCCAAGGGCATTTATAAGCCTAGCCCATAGTTATGTGGCTTTCGCCACCCCTTTAGTTTGAATAAAAACTATGCCTATCATTTTTCTGTGCCTCTGTCAAGCAGTGACACTGAAGTAATCCCTGGGGTATATCAGCGATCTCCCATCCATTGGTCAAGATTCCTCTTGAACAAGGCCAGCGAGGTGCTCTGCCTCACATGTACCGGGATTTTGTTCCACAGCATAGGGAGTCTCTGGGTGATGAATCTGTCCCTCCAGCACGTTCTATTTATAACCGTATCAAGGTTTAAGTCTCCCGCCCTTGTGGTTCTGAGGGATCTAGATTTTTTGAGGTGAAGCATATTCATCAAATCTGGGTTTGACATGGCCTTATATGTCAGGCACAGGTCACCTCTGAGCAAGCGGTATGAGACTGAATAGAGCTGGAGTTCTTTCAGTCGGGCAGCATAAGACATATTTTTGAGACCCTTTATCCTTTTGGTGAGGAACTTTTGGGGCTTTTCAAGCTGCAGCAGGTGTCTGGTCAAATACATTCGAACGGGCATTGTACTCAATCATAGGTCTAATGAGTGATGAGTACAGGGGACGATGACCTCCTTGATCTAGATGTGAATCCCTTCATGATCAGGTGGGCGATATAGAAGGTTTTCCTAACTACTTTAGCAACATGAGTGTCAAGCGAAGGCTACTGTCAACTTGGGTCCCCAGATCCCTGATGACTTTTTCTGTGCTCAGTGGATTGCCACCGATATGGTAGCTAGGGGTATCCTTGTTTTTCCCAAAGGGTATGACTATGCATTTGTTGGCGTTTAACTTCAGGCCATGGCTCTGGCACCAGTTATCCGTTTCTGTGAGGCCCTTCTGGAGGATATCTGTGTCAGATGTGTTTTCGACTATGGCGCCCAGTTTGCAGTCATCTGCAAACTTTGTCAGCCATAACCCTCCTGTGTTTGCTTGTACTTCAGAAAAGTAGATGCCGAACAAGAGTGGACCCAGGACTGAGCCCTGTGGGACACCACTTGTGACAGGCTTTGAGTCTGACATGGCTCCAGCAACTCTGACCCTGTGGGTTCTGTCACTTAGCCAGTTTGCAACCCATCTTGTGATGTATGGGTTTACATTCAAGCTGATGAGTTTTTCGATGATACCTGAGTGGGGTATTGTGTCGAAGGCCTTTTCCAGGTCGAGGTAGGCTGTATGGACTGCCTTTCCCTCATCAATGGCCTTGGTGACTGTCTCGAAAAAGTCAACCAAGTTTAAGAGGCAGGATCTGCCTTTGACAAAGCCAAACTGGGTTGGATCCAAAGTCTGCAAGTTCCCTATGTCTTTATTTATGAGTTCCATTATGATCCTCTCCATGGCTTTGCAGATAAGGCTTGTCAAGCTAATGGGGTGGTAATTTCCAGGGTCTGTGGAGGCACCGCCTTATGAAGTGGGACCACAGTCGCCGTGCGCCACTCCTTGGGTACGTATCCTGAGGTGAGGATAAGATTAAACAGCTGTCCTAACTGTGGGTTTAATTCCTCGTTGAGTTCATGAAGCACACAGCCGGGGACACCATCCGGTCCCATGGATGCTGTGTTTTTGCCTTAGTGAGGGCAGTTCTCACCTGGGCATTGGAGATGTTTGGGGGCTACAATCCTCTGGAATAGATATCTCTCCTTTTGGGGAGTTTGCACTGAACCTGTCAGCCAGTATGTTAGCAATGTGTGTAGGTTCAGTAATTTTCACATCATTTTGAACTAATTCTGAGCATATCTGGGAGTTTCCTCCTAGGTTTCTAACATAGCTAAAGAAGGCCTTATGATTGTCTTTAGATTCCTTGGCGATTTTTCTCTCAAAATTTGCCTTGGATGATTTTATGAGAGCTCTTAGTTTTTACTTATAATGATCAAAGGTGTCTTACCTTTCAAGGATTTTGCTCTATCTTGTAGTAGCTTCCTCCTTTTGTTGTAGAGCTTGTTTATGGCTGGGGTCCACCAGACTGGATGCTTGCCTTTGGTACAGAGAGTCTTAGTTTTGTTTGGGATTGCCTGATCCATGCAGTCCTGTAGGTGCTGGTAGAAGGCATTTGTAAGTGATTCAGCGGTTTGAGTAATGTTTACCACTGGCTCAGGGGCCTTAAAGGAGACCACACTAGTTTTTAGAAGTGTGAAATCGGCTTTTGAGAAGTTTTTCACTGTGGTCTTTTTGTTTCAGGTGGGGCGGGATGAGGACCTGCAGCAAGATTAGTTTATGATCTGATCTCACCAGTGAGGGGTATACTTACGGTGTTGAACATTTTGATCCCATGTTCGTGATGATGAGATCAAGTATGTTTTCTCCTCTTGTGGGGATGGTGACTAGTTGTTCCATGGCATTTGAGTTTATGAACTCCAGGAATCTTTGGGTTAGAGTGTTCGGGCTTGAGTAGTGTTCCCAGTCTATATTAGGGTAGTTGAAGTCACCTAGTATGATGGTGTTTGGAGATACATTTATCCCTCCAATGTTTTCAGGAAGGCCATGTGAGGTTCCTGAGTTTGTGAGGGTGGCCTGTAACATGCTACAAATTGCAGAGCAGTCTTGCCTATGGTTAATTGCACCTGGATGGTCTCCGATGCATCGTGGCGTTGCCACCAACCTTGAGGTGTGGGTGTCCTTTATGAATATGGACACCCTCCTTTCTTGGTGTTGTCCGGATTTTGGGGCTGGAACGCATGATATGAGGTGAAACCTGTTAGTGCTGGGGTGCTCTCAGGAGCCTTGAACCAGGTTTCTGTCACAGCACAGACATCGATGTTCTCCATATTGAGAAGGGCCTCTAGTGCATGCATCTTGAGATTGAGACTTCTGGCATTGAGCAGCATTACCCTTAGTTTTTTTCCTTTTTGGTGTTCTAGGGTGGTAGGTTTAGAATTTGAGCCTTGCCTAAAGGCACTATGGGGGTGGCAAGAGCCTTTGCCAATATCCGGAAGCCCAGGGGTGACACGTGCAAGCCGTCCCTTGCGAAGCAGCGTGGCTTGTCCAGCATGTCATCCCAGGCAGACAGACATTGGATCCCCTTTGAATGACACCAGAATTTAAGCCAATTATTAAAGCTGGTCATCTTATCACTGTATTGTGGCATCATTCTAGGTGAAGGTAGGATACTGCTCAAGGTCAGGGTCATACCTGCCTGGGCTACATAATCAGAGAGCTCCTCGATGTCCCTTTTCATGTAGTCCAAGGAGGTACGTCTCAGGTCGTTGACACCAGCATGGACAATGACTGAGTTGTACTTGTACCTGCTGTTGAGAGACCTGAGTGCTTGCGTTATGTGGCGGATTCTAGCGCCCGACAGGCAGCTTACTGTGACCTTCTCCTTACTCAGTCTGGTGAGCGGGACGTCAGTGTGTCTGACTATGGAATCACCAATGACAAGTGTGTCTGGCATTTTGTTTGGCCTTAAGGGCTGTGACTGTTTGACACTCTGACTGTGTGGTCTATGTGTTGCATGTGTTGGGTCGTGAGGTGGTAGTTGTTTGGGTGTCTGCTTTGGTGGCCTCTGCTGTTTTGGTAAATTTTTGCTCAGAGCCTCCGAGTATGTCTTTGTGTGAGTATGTGTATGATTTGAAGTTGTGATGGTACCATGTGTGACTGGGTATGTATTGTGTGTGGTTACCTTCTCCTCCTGTCTGGTCTTGCCAGTCCTATGTTGAGAGAGCTCAGCCTCCAGTTTGGCCGTATAGTTGCATCTCTCGCATGTATTTGTGTTTTGTGGGAGAAGGAGAGGATTGTCTGTGTACATGAGGCAATTGTAACATTGCCTCAATATTCCCAGGTTCACCAGTTGAGCTGGAGAGGACACTAGCAACTAGTAAAGAGAGGACACTAGCAAGTAGTAAAGAAGATATGGGGACTGGAGTTTGGAGACACGGGACATGATTCCAAAAGACTTGCTCTTGGTGTAAGTGACTAATTCTGGTTTAAGCCTGCCCCAGTTCCAAAAGACTTGATCTTGGTGTAAGGACTGTCTATAAAGCAGGCTTACACTGGAATAAGTCACTTACACCAAGAGCAAGTCTTTTGAAATTGGGGCCCACTGGATTTAATCCTATAATTCCTTAAATGCATATTGTGCGACTTAAGTTCCTTATCTGCCTTGTGCCTTCAGGTTACCACTGAGAAAATGACTTTTGCTTTAGTAAACCTACTTGCTTAACAAAATTAATCAATCCATATGCCCACACATGACTACAAAGAATTCCCTATTCATTGACTTGGTGAAAATAAAGTCAATAAAGATACAAGGATGAATTTTGTATGGAGTTATACATTTTACTGCTATATAAATTAGCAGAGTTGTCACAATAGTTTTATTAAGAGAAACTGTTCTTTTTCACAGCTTTGGATACACAACCAATTAATAGCCTGTTCAAACGTTTATAGCTGTATAAATGGTGCAGTTAGATTTATATATTTTAAAAACTGACAAAACGAGACATCGTATGATACATAGCCTAAAAGCAACACAGCAGGCATTGTATACATTCACATTTCAATCTACTCTCCTATAGCTAACATTTATGTTTGGACACACACACACTGCCACTGACTCTAAAGACAACTACAAAGCATTCTATAGCTATGTCAAGAATCTCAATGGCAACACTCAGATCTGCTCTGAGTTACAGCACAATGGTACTAAATATACAGAACCAACTGATATTGCCAACATCCTGGCAGATAGGTTCAGTGCTAACTTTACCCCCCTCTCACCCCCTTGAGAGCCCATCTCTATACTGGAAGAATGCAAAGTTCCTGTAATCACGGCTGCACAGGTAAAAAACACACTCTCCAAAGCCAAGAACACAGCATCCATGGGACCTGACAATATCCCAGGCTGCATTCTACATGAACTACAGAATGAACTGGCACCCTACCTAAGTACCATGTTCAGTCATAGCCTCAACTCAGGCTTTATGCCCACTGAATGGTGCACCACACCGGTTATCCCACTCCACAAAGGGGGAGCCACGACGGACCCCGGGAGCTACCGCCCCATTAGCCTGACGAGCCTGGTCTGCAAGGCCATGGAACGTATCATCATGGAACTCATAAACAAAGACACTGGTAATCTCCAAACTCTGGACCCTACCCAGTTCGAATTTGTAAAAGGCAGATCATGTTTCCTAAACCTGATTGACTTCTTCGAAGCAGTCACCAAAGCCATAGATGAGGGTAAGGTGGTTCACACAGCTTATCTAGATCTCGCCAAGGCTTTTGACACCATCCGCCACTCTGGAATTATAGATAAGCTCACTAAACTAGGTATAAATCCCTATGTCACAAGATGGGTTGCCAACTGGCTCACGGCCAGAACCCACACTGAGAAAGTAGCAGACTCCAAATCCGACTTCAGACCAGTGACAAGTGGAGTACCACAGGGTTCAGTCCTGGGTCCTCTCCTGTTTGGTATCTACTTCTCTGAAGTACAGGCTAACATAGAAGGTCTTTGGCTAACAAAGTTTGCAGATGGCTGCAAACTAGGAGCCATAATCAAAACTCCTAACGATGTGGACATACTACAAAGGGCCTCACTGAGACAGATGCCTGGTGTCAAAGCCATGGCCTGAAGCTCAATGCCAAAAAGTGTATTGTCATCCCCTTTGGTAAAAACTCTGTACCCATGAACTACCACATAGCTGGTAGTCTACTTAACACCAAAAATGTGATGAGACCTTGGGACACAGGTGGACAGTAGTCTCTCCTTTGATAATCCCATCGCCACAGTTGTCAGGAAATCCTTCTACATGGCTCACCTCATCACAAAAGGTTTCTCATCCAGAAAAAAATAATTCATTGTTCCCCTCTACTCATCACTCATTAGACCCATTATAGAGTAGAATGCTCCTTTTGGTATGTACCTCACAAGACATCTACAACAACTGGAAAGGCCACAGAAATACCTCACAAGGAGGATTACTGGCCTCAAACAGATGCCCTATGCAGACCGTCTCAAAAAACTCCAGCTTTAGTCTGTCGCATATCGCCTACTCAGAGGTGATCTCTACCTAACATACAAAGCTATGTCAAACCCAGAGCTGTTGGACATGCTCCACTTAAAGAAACCCAATCCTTCCGAGCTACATGCTCTAGGGACCTAAACCTTGTCACCACAATAAACAGAACATGCTGGAGGGATAGATTCCTGTCCCAAAGACTTCCCATACTCTGGAACAGACTACCTGTCTATGTCAAACAGAGCTCCTCATTAGCACTCTTCAAGAAAAATCTTGATGATTGGATGGGAGATAGTAAATTCACCCTGGGGATCACTTCTGTAGCTCTGCTCGACAGGGGCACAGGAAAATAATTTTCTTGGGTGACGAAAGCCAGGGTACATTTTTGACTAGACTTATATAGGCCCTAGGGCCAATAGCCTAGTACCCTCCTATGAACCTATAAACCTATGAACACACACACACGCACACACACACACACACACACACACACACACACACACACACACACACACACACATACACACACACACGCACGCACACACACACACACACACACACACACACACACACACACACACACACACACACACACACATACACACACACACAGTCTTGCATGTTTTTTATTATTTCCAGTTTGAAGGTTAACATTAACCAGCATTTCTTATTTAAAAGTACATAAGCATTTCAAGCATATAACTCATTATACTGTGTTTGATTTCTTTTTCATGTGCTCTGTAAGGATCATCATAAACTGAGATATGATTGGCTAAAACAAATTTGGTTACCAGTTATAGATCCCCGATTTGCTGGATAACTTGTTGGCAGTTGCCACACAGAAATAATATCTTAAAGCCAGAAATATTGCTCAGTTCTCTACAAATTAATTTTACAGGAGAGGTATACACTCACTCAGTTCTTCTGGCCTTGCTATATATGAAAATACTTTACTCTCAGCAGATTAAGGGCAAGAATACAGCAGCACAGCATAGTCAGATCCCTGAAGGAACATTCTAATCCTGCCAATTAATCTAAGCAGCAAGAAGCTCAATTACAGAGGCCAGTAAGAAAAGGCTTAATCCTCTAGAAGAAGGCTTAGCTGTGAAACATCCAAAGTACTAGCTTGTAATCCATAGCACATATTTATATAAAACAAATTGTTTTTTAACAAACAAAATTAGTCATTACAAATGTACTAAATACTCATACAAAAACAAGTAAAATCATCAGTGAACGGAAAAAATATAGTCTATAACAAATACAGATACACTTGGAAAAGGCTGTGAGTCCATTAAAAAGCAAGAAAGTGAAAAAAGGCCAATGGAACACAATTTAGATTGATGACTAAAAGAAACTCAATGAGTGCCATTCAGTTTTGTAATAGGGTCCATGACTCACAGTACAATCTGAGACTTGCTCTAAAGTTTACAGTCATACAACTTTTCACTAAGTATGACATTGGTCTTATACAGTGCTGATTTTATATACTGTTTGTTAAGCTGGTAAGGGTACTGACCCTTCTTGGACCATTGTCAGGCATGACACAGACCACAGAGTCTTCCAAAGCAAGAGTAAATGACTATACATATAGTAACAACAGATAAGGTAATAGAAGAACAAGGGTAGTATATCTATTTATACTCTCCTTGTATATGTATGTGTGTGTGTGTGTGTGTGTGTGTGTGTGTGTGTGTGTGTGTGTGTGTGTGTGTGTGTGTGTGTGTGTGTGTGTATATATATATATATATATATATATATATATATATGCATATCAGCATCAACATCAGCATCGACCTTGGATTCCTCTTTTGTAAATGTGGTCAGGTTGTCACATCAGCAGTGACAATCACCGCCGGATGGATAACATTGCTGTGGTTGTTTTCCTTACCACACACACACACACTCTCTCACATCTGTGGTCAGACGTAAGTAATAAAGTGATTTATTAAGAAGTATATCTGTCAGTTTGACAATATTAGCTGTTAATGAGCTATTTTCTATAGTCAGGGTTTGATTGTGTGAGTCTCCATTTGCTCTGAGACTGTAAGCAAGTTACTTAACCAGAAAGTACTCACGAAATTGGGCTAGGCTCCTCAATATTCTCCTGGACCACTCCCTGTGAACCTCTATATCAATGTTGACTGCCTAGTAACACAATTTTAAAAGAGCGAGAATGCTGTCACAACAAATGACTCATCAGAAAATATTTTCCTGCCTCAAAGGAAAGAGATCATAGTATTAAATACAAAAGTCTGTATTTATCGATAACATAGGGTATGACCATAACAAGAGCTGCCTAGAAAAAATAAAATAACTGTCTGGACTGTCATTATTATCAGGGCTGAGGAAGATCAGGTCATTAGCAGTGATAGGGAAGGGTGTGCTTACTTGCACTGCAGCTTCTGTCACACTCTGATGCCTCACACATGCCGCAGCATTCGGAGATTTGCAGTTAGACAGAACACTGAGGTGATTGGGTAACCTACTATTCATTTCTCTATCAAAAAAAACATTTTCCTTGCATGGAATACATACTCCTCATCAATGTGGTACCAACACATTCTTTAACAGTGTAATATAAATATCAGTGATGAAACTGCTAATGAACTCTCGCAATACCTTTGACAGGTCACCCATACAGTAAATCCGATATTCCATCATAACAGTCACAATGGTATTGTGTTAACTATACTGTTCTTGCACACAGCATTGTTGATCAGATGACCAAATCCCATGTTAGTTGAGCTAACTACATATTCCAGGCACACTTCCGTTTATTGTGAATATATGATTTCAGATTACATCCAGGATGGTCAAGAGTGACTGTCTGCATCATAGATTAAGGACAGGTACCAGTGTCAGCTTATGGTCTGCTGCACAGTGCCACCCCCCCAAAAAAAATCCCTAAGATACCACAGAATGGAAGAATCAGCTTCTTGCAGTGTTACTGCTTCCAGAACAGAAGACTTCTATTTAAAAGTAAATCAATATCAAAGGATTTTGGTAAAGAGGATCAAAACAAGTCTAGACATACAAGTTTCAGTGTATTAGAGTTGTTGCTATAAATTCAAGAATTCAGTGACAATATAATTTTGAATCCCTGGCAAGGGATTTCTTGGCTCTGTCTCATTTTATCCGGTATTCTTAAGGGCTGTTAATTTAAAACTAGTTATTTTTTCTCAAATGTAGTTTATTATGACATACTACCTAAGAATTCTCTAAAAATTTGGAAGTAGTACTCATATTTCTAGTGTTCAGGTTAGGTTTCTGACTAGGTTCTACTAAAAAAAGAAACAAAACATATAGTTGCTAACTTTGATGAAAAAAAGGTTATGTGCCATTGCAAACTGTAGTACCACATATAGCGACTTGATTAAAATCTGCTCAAGCCATGTATAGATATTTCAGGAAGATGGAATGAGACTGGCATTGCCCGATAAAAGACATGCAGAATACAGACACTAAGACAGCATGCATACTCTAGAATAATAGTGAATAGAGATCAGATATAAAATTTCTGCTCTGAAGCTGGATGGCAGAAACTGAGTGACTATATCCTACCAACAAAAATTCACAGTTGTTCTGAATGCTGGCATTCTCCAAAGATATGTATTTCTTCCACTTGGAGTTATATTACCTCTGTTCAGATAGAGATTTGTATGAGTCCTAATGCTTTCTAGCCTTAATGCAGATATGCAAAATTCCTCAAGTCTTCCCCAATAAGAATAAGCGTCTCTTGAGTTTTTTTGCGGGGACTGGGAGTTTCTTTAAGTAGGCAAAGTTTTTACTATATCATAACACAGAAGTGAAACCATAAAGAATGACTGGCAGGAGATGAAAAGATTTTTGGAAGATTACCAAAGATTTTATGTTGGACAAGTTAGCTGAACTCCACATTCCAGATAATGTCAATGTCAGTTCTAACAAAGTTTATTACACTTACTGTTGAGATGCACAGACTATAAAAGATGGAAAAAAAGTGAAAATCTAAGTAGAACATTTGTTTGACAGACACTTACGCATGCTGATTCTTTTAGACAATTTTGAGATAAGATCTGAAAAGTCATATGACGATGTACAGTAAAATACTACTAGAGTTTGAACATTTTAAAGGAGCAGGAACACATATGAATAACACAGTGTGTCCCTATCAGATATTTACATTTTAATAATTTCCATGCTGCAGTCTGGCCCTGGAATATTAAATACATCACAGTGGCTACATCTCACCAAGTTATCATGCTTACTCTGCTTTTAGATTTACTGAATTATGATATACAATGCCTGGTCTGTGGGATTTAAGGGCAAGTACTGTGACTAGATGCAGGGTGCTCATTTCTTGGTAGGACGGGTCCTTGGTAGGTATTTGTTAGGTGGGAGATAAGTAACAAACTTGGATGAGACAGAAGAAAGGCAGTGAGAGGACTTAGAAGGAATGCACATGACACTAGTACTGTACATATTAGCAGTGAATACAAAGTTATTGCAGTATTAACTTTCAAGAGATGTGGAGAGAAAAAATATATAACAAGAGTTAGGACTCAAAGGGGAATATGGGTTGCAGGATTGCTAGGAGGGTGAGAAATCAATGACCCCTAAATATTGCTGAGAAGAATGTTTTTAGTACTCAGAAAAAGAGACTTACCTAATCTCGTGACTGCATACATGAAGGTACTGTATCAGATTGTTAAGGCTCTGAAAAAGTAAAGCCTTTTGATAAGAAAGTGATTGTGTGGTTGTTAACATTTAACATAACTACAATCAAAGTTCTCCTATAGACTGAAAAATAGTTTATTTGTTATCTTGAGCAGACATTCAGAAGGACTAACCTAGGAATAAAGAGTTATTCAAGGGACTGTTTCATTGACACTGCTGCACTTACCACGTGTCCAACCTGCGGCCCGCGGGCCGCATGCAGCCCTCAGAGCTCTTCCATGCGGCCCTCAACCTCTAACTGCAACATCGATGTACGCATGCCACAAAACACTTTTTTTTGTTTTGTGTTTTTTGCTCCCGTGACCTGTAACGCTAATGTCGGTGTGCGCATGCAAAAAAGCACCCTTCTAGTTTTGTTTTTGAGCCAAAAAAGGGTCAGTGTGTTTATGCCATTATTTTGCGCCGAACAATCAGTGTGTGTATGTGTGTTCTCGCTGAAAAGGGACTCATGTATGGATTTGCCGCTGTTGCCTTTGAAAGGGACAGCAATTACCTGTGTTAATAGGTAAGTACGGAGTGAGTGAGTGCATGTATGAAAGCAGAATTGTGTGCGTGAAAGTAGAAGAAGAGTGTGTGTATGTATATGTGTGTATATGTGTGCATGACAGAGAGAGACGCATGCACAAAGAGGCTAACAATGATCAGTCTACCTACTGAACACAAACAAGTTAGCTCACAAATATATCGTACATTAAAAGTACACTTTCATTAAATTGCGGCTTTCCTGACAAGGGAGAGTGTTGTATTGAACATGAACTCATACCTCTTAACTGTATGGATTTTCAAAGAATGACTGGATTTTTGCCTCATCTTCCAATTTGTCTCTTTTGCTTAGGAAATAAAAGTAGTCATCTAATGTAATGCAGTTCCAGGGAGTAAGATTGAGACAGCAGCCTAGGGTTAATGGGTCAGTAGTGGACTGACTATGTGGGACTGTAGCATATAAAGTTGAATTGTTTTTTCAGACAAACAAAAAAGCACCTAGTACTGTTTTTTCATTGGTGGGTTCTAAGCAGTGGTAGATTGGACAACAGTAAGCATAGCTTTGGCGGATCATCAATACTGGCAAATCAAGTGGGCACAATGTCATTTTTTAAATGTTGGGGATTTTAGTGTGTATGTGTGTGCTTATGTGTTGGGAGTGCTGCAACAGTAGATGATTATTAAAGACAGAGACTTATGGACTGTGGAGAATATGTTTCTTTGTTTCAAAACCTAACACTTGGGTACGCATGCCAGAAGTAGATTTTTTAAGACATAGCTTCTTGCCATTTACAGTGGATGGATATTTACATTTAATGGACAATGCATTAGCGTGGGCCTGTGGGGTTCTGAAGGATGCCAAGTCTACCACTGCCAATGTCTTGTAAAGTGACCTGGAAATGGATATTGGGATGTTACTGAAAAATTATAGTAAGTGGGCTTAGAAATATAGTTTAATTAAACAAAGTGTACTTTCAATTTACAGGCCATAATTTAATTTATTTCAGGTAGTCCAGATACTGGTAGATTGTGTACCATTAGACTTAATTAGAGATAGCTGTCATTCTGGGGAAACAAGCAGCCCTAGTTTCAGTGAAAGCTCTGTGGTTGCTTGCAGGTAGGAAGTTGCAGGATGTTGATGCAATGTGTTTTATTTATTATTTTTAATGCATTTGTCATTTCAAAGCATGGTTTTCTTTGATGCAAAAGAAGGCAGGACTGAATGAGCCATATAATGTTTAACTGACAATAATGGGATAGAAAGATTATAAGTGATGTATAATGTTTGCAGCTACAGTTGTTTCAATTGTGTCTGTGATGCATAACTATTTTTGGGCCTGTGTCCCACTTTTATTTTTCGCTTTGTCCATATTTCTTGCTCTAAGGTTGAGAGGTATGGTTCCATACTAAATCAGAAGTTGTATTTACCTTGGAAGACTTTTCAGCATAATTATGAAAAACAGAGCCTTTTTAATATCTCTGCTTATTTCCAATATAAACTGCCATGTAACCTTGCAAATAACCTTCTTATTAAGCTACTTTACTTCTTTTGGAATTGACAGGTATGATTCATCTGTTCCGACATAAGCATAGAGTGCTAATGTGACTTTGATTTCTTGCAGCACTCTGTGGTTTACATAATCACAATAACTTTTCTGTGTTTCAGGGTGTGTAATCAATTTAACAGTTTTAAAGATGTTTTCCAAAAATAAATAAATATATAATAAATAAATAATCCTCTCTACTCTTTGAGCTATTGACAAAGTCTGGGAATTTTTTTTTTTCAAAAGTGAAGGTCAGCATTACAGTTCATAAACTGTCAGTCTGTGAGTAACTTCTGCACAAATTAAAATGTCTGAATGTCAAATGGCTTTAGATTGGAGGGAAGTTTATTTTTATTTATTTTATTTTATTTTACATTTGTTTACCGGGAAAGTCCCGACTGGACACAGGTCCATTTTCAGCAGAGGCCCAGGGAGAAAAGCTCCAAAAATAACACAAAACAATATAGTACAATACATGAGAGAGAGAGAGAGAGACAGCAAATTATGGATGTAGTACTCTTACATTACATACTCTTAGATTACATCTCGTAACAGTGAGAATCACTGAGGTACAGAATAAACTTAAAAACATTTTTTTTTACAGTTATAATTACAGCAAGGCAAATATCAATGAGTTAAGTTTTTAGGAGAAAGCTGTTTGTACATAGCTGAAGCTCTGAAACAATATTTTGGTATGGATTAATGATTATGAAATAAGTTATATGTTTACACCAGTATGTAGCATTATAGTTTATGGTTTTCTTATTGATTTACTTTTTGTCGAGCAGTTGTTTGTTGATTTATTGATGGTCCTTTTGGTGGTGGGAAATTACATGGATGAATTCATCTCTGTTATAATTTTTTTTTCAGATATTTTGACTTCCAGACAATTTCATTCAGTGAGTGGGTGTCATGTGATTACTGAGGTTGCACATTTTACAAGTAGGGGCTTTTTTTTGTGTGTGTGTGTGTGTGTGTGTGTGTGTGTGTGTGTGTGTGTGTGTGTGTGTGTGTGTGTAAGAGAGAGATTTAATATGTATACTGAATATAATTCTGCAAATGGAATTCTTAGTTAAACATGCCCCTCTTCTTGGGCAACTAGACTTGAGTAACCAATGTTAGATCTTAGCCATCCAGCTGGGAAAGGTTAGTAAGCGGATTTTCCATCTGGTTTGATGAAAACTATGCTACTTACCCAAGGACTACATTTATGGCTAGCCATCCAGCCATCGTGTTGCTGAGCTACATTGTTTGATAATGAGAGGAGCTTTTTACAGAAGTTGAAGGTTTTTGTGTCAAGAACCTGTCCATAAAAAGTGGCTTGTTTATGTTGCAGTGAAGGCTGTGGTCTTTGTAGTGAGCGTTTTAAGTATAACCAGTATTTCTGAGGTAGAGAAAGTCTCTTAAGGCAGGATCTTTCTTAGCCTGGAAAGCAAGCCAATGATGAAATTTATAGGGGCCAGTGAGAGACAGAGGAAAGCAAGAAGCTTTTTGGTCTGTTTGGATAACTAAGTGAACTTAGTCCTTTGACCTTTTTTGTCAGAAATGGTTGTAGTCTTTCTTTTGGCAGGGTGTTTTGCTGAGGCACATGCCAAAAGGGGCACTGCACTCAATAATGGCTCTTGTAAAGGAAGAATACAGGGATGTTATGACCTCCTTGTCCCTGGATGAGATACCCTTACTAATGAAGTCGACCATGTAAAAAGCTTTCCTTACAGCGGAGACAATGTGGTGGTCAAAAGTCAGGTTTCTATCAACCTGGGTGCCCAAGTACCATATGACTTATTGCGTGCTTACAACATTGTTATTAATGTGATAATTTGTGGGGACATCACTCTCCTCAAAGGGGATGATGATGCATTTTTTGGCATTTAGCTTGAGGCCATATTTCTGGCACCAGTTATTTGTTTGGGTGAGACCTTCTTGTAGCTTATTCAGAATTGTTTTATTAAGTCAGTAATGTGAATTCTTTACTTTATTGCAAATTTGTTGGGTTATTTTTGTGGATTATAGTATTGTAGGACTGCTGATGTTGACATTTTACGTAGTTGGACTGCTGGAATGGTTTTCCCAGTGAGAAATGCTAGTGCTGTAGTGAATATCTGTTTATTTGTAAAAAAAAAAAAAAAAAAAAAAAAAATATATATATAGAGAGAGAGAGAGAGAGTTAACTGTTAGATTACAGAATTAGAATTAGAATGAGAATTAGAATTTTAAGGCAAATATTAGGCATTTATTACATTTATTCATTGTTCAAATGCACCTACAGTACAGCCAGGAGGTTGACTGTAGTCTTCCGGAGCAACAAAAGATTTAACTGTATGATATATTTTATATGCGGCCCCAAGAGTATTTCTGTTCAGTCAGTGCAGCCCCAGCAAGCCAAAAGGTTGGACACCCTTAAGTCCTTCTAAAACTCTACTGACACAAACAACATCTACAATTCTATTAATATGGAAGGATTTGCAAATAAATAGATGCTGGGAAAGTAACTTTGGTGGTGTTTGCTGGCCACACAAATTCCTTCAGTTCTGCAACACTACATGCCACTAAACTGTATAAATGCTGTAGATCTCTTCTCCTCACCTAACAGCACACTCCTACATTTAACTATCCCCTCCTGTTCCTTAGAATGTAGCACAAAATGTACCTTTTATACTTTTACTCTTTTCTAAACAAACCATTGGCTAAAAGATGTATCAAAATGGTAAAACTCTGTTTTCAGAAATCAAAAGTCAGACTACAGTAGGGAAATGTCACCAATTTAAAGGCATGTCTGTTCAATAAGGCTAAATGTAATTGTAGTGTGGTGCAGTTGAAGCTGCATTTATTATTCCTTGTTCTTCATGCATTTCGTCACAAAGCTGTTATCCAGTACAAGGGTCCCATGGTCTGCACAATGTTTGTTTGTCTTTTCGGCTTTTCCCGGTTAGGGGTCACCACAGCGGAACTCTGATCCGCTAATGATTGGCAGTAGTTTTTTTTTTTTTTGGTGCTGAGTTGCCAGCCCGACACCCAACCTTCAGCGATGGTACGCCCATTCACGCATGTCTTTCGGAGGCCACTCGACCGCGGGGAGAACATGCAAACTCCACACAGAAGGCACTCCAGGCGAGAATTGAACAGGAGAACCTCTTGCTGTGAGGCAACAATGCTACTGCTATACCACTGCGGCTTATGGTCTGCACAATGCTGTCTGTAAATAATGTGCATTATCTGTATTGCTGCACAATTTTTATCATTATTTTGTCACCTTAGAACCCTGTGTTATTACAGCCATTGTTAACTTGCTGTTATTTTGTATGTTATAATTTGCATTTTAGTATAACTAGGTCATAGCTAAAAGGGGTCCTTGAATTTTAGGTCACCAGCCTCCCTCATAAGCAGTTGTGGTTCAATGCATCAAAAACATACTGAAATAATGTTACCAGTTACCTTTTTAACTATGCATCAAAGCTGCAATAACAACTAACAATAAACGCTGGATAATCTTATCAACCATTTACTTTATTGATAAATACAGTTGTAATAATAAGTAGCAAAATATAGGAAAAATTGTTTTTCATTGGTATCCTAAATCAACCTTAGTTTAGTACCAGTGCAACACAAACTTATGGTGAAATATAAACATCTTTTTACTAGCTGGAGCAGTGTAGTAGCATTCAAATAAAGAGGTGTTACATTACATTAGTAAAACTGACCATTAACGTTTGTGATATTTTTGTGTAGAATCTAATTCACTTTAATTGTTTGGATCTGAAGCAAGATTGAGAGGAGTATGGATTTTCAACTATACCTGAGGTATTTTTAAAAATGTAAGTCACATAAAAAGAACATGTGATGAGTCAGATTCTTATAACTAATGGATAAGTAATAATTTATTGGTTGTGAATGTAGTAGAAGACAACCCTTTTACCCTTGAAGTAGTGCTCATCTGTTTATCCATGGTAAGGAAATTGCCAAAATTAAGCAAATAAAGAAAGAGAAAAAAAGTGAAATTGGAGTTATCCTTTGTTTGGAATTAGTTGCTCTGCCTCTTTAGTGAATGAATTCTTATTGTCTAGTTGTAAGGTGATTTTAGAAGAATGCCTGCTACATAGAAAAGGGGAGCCGCAGTGGTGCAGTGGTTAGCATTGCCACCTCACTGCAAGAAGCTCTCTGGTTTGATCCTCGGCTGGGGTGCCTTCTGTGTGCAGTCTGCATGTCCTCCCTGTGGTCGCGCGGGTTTCCTCCGGGTGCTCCAGTTTCCTTCCACATCCCAAAGGCATGCTATAGATGGATTGGATACTCTAAATTGGTCCTAGGCATGAGTGTGTGCATGTGTGTGCTTTCCATGGAAGGTTGGGTGCTGGGCTAGCAACTCAACACCGTAAAACTCCACTGCCAATCATGAGTGGACAGATGATCCACTGTGGCGACCCCTAACCGGGAAAAAGGCGAAAGAAGAAGAAGTCTGTTACATAGAAGCTGGTAGTGGGGAAATGCTTGGGGGGGTTTAT
This sequence comes from Protopterus annectens, assembly GCF_019279795.1. Classification (NCBI taxonomy): domain Eukaryota; kingdom Metazoa; phylum Chordata; order Ceratodontiformes; family Protopteridae; genus Protopterus; species Protopterus annectens. The sequence goes on from NC_056726.1 coordinate 448,240,786, forward strand.
GGGGGGAGGATGGCATTTTAAGCAAAATGTTCTTTGTTTCTGCTTTCCTTCCATGGTGAGAAATGGAGTTATTCAGAGCACTAATGAACTAATGACAAAGAAATAAAACTTTTTGCATGGTGGAAAAGGATTGTGCACATGAAACCCAGATTATATCAGACCGTAGTAGGTCTTATTCATCACAAGACCTAAATCATAGTGAGCTTCATTCAAAAAGGCATACATCACACTTACAAAATATAGTCAAATAATCACAAGGGATCTGAGCATTGTTAGTTTTCTGGTTTGAGACATCTTCAAATAAAGGTGAAGAGTATCCTTTCTGTTTGATTATTGTGAAAATGCAAGCACCAGATAAGCAGAAAGCAATAGTAGTGTTTCATAAAATATGCAATGAAATGGCATGATAATTATACTTTGATATAAACCTTAGGACCCAGGTAATAAATTTAATAATTTGAGCTGCCACTTACTGCTTTTACAACTCATGTGATTCATGCTTACCCACTACACGGCCAGTATTACACAATTATTGTTATAGATAATGTTATATATTAAACAAGTCCAAATATCTTGAAATGATTTAGCAGATTTAATATGAAATCCAAACTTTATTTGAAACAAAGAGCCAAACAAAACCATTGTTGTAAGTTTAACAGCAGATAAACATTTTCCAGATGCAAATGGGAGATACCAGGGCAGAAACAAAGACAAGTAATTGGACTAAAAGGGCTCCAAAATAGCTTTACTGGGAAATAATCAAATATGCTTCAAACGTGTTTATTAAATAAGTGCACTATTAGGGTTAACCCTTTATTAGACAAGATATTACAAGGGTAGTCGACTAGATCAATTGTCCAGATTTTCACAGAATATCCAGATTTTTGCATCATATTTTTGGTCTGATCTTCATAAAATGTGTGCTTTTCTGGTAAATCACCAAGCACTGAAATTATGAGAGAGACTTGAGTTTAAAATTTCAAATCCTACAGAAAATATTTCAGATTGTAAAACCCAATATTCTGTCAACTTTCTAAGTTTGTAAGTGTATTTTTTAAGAATTGTCCCTATTTTTGCACCTTTGTTTCCCTAAGCACATCTTTTTGGATTGATTCAGAATTCTTGTTCTAAGAGCTTGAGCAGTATGGAGCAGATCAGACTCTACACGTAACAGGGCATCAGCGTCCTTAATTCTCTTGTCCAAGTGTTTATTTCTGCCTTGGTATCTGCCCATATCTGACATCATATTGAAACTCCAGTGGAAATATCTCACATTGCATTTGTTTTTTTAGTGGTTACATAGTTCAGATCTGCATCTCTGAAACCTTTTAGGCGAACATAGGCAGGTACATTTGCTAAACAGTTTCTGACATCTTTCTTTTTATCTTTAGCCATGTTCTTACTTGAGAGATTTGAAGGAATGACTCGTTTATTTTACAATGAGACGAAAAAGAATGCTTACTTTAGCTGAATAAGTTGTGCTGAAGAAGCAGTAGTGCTATTTTGTTCCAAGTCCTAAAAGACAGAACCCAGAAATGTATTTCTTTATATATTCATTCACTCATTCATTTATCTATCTATATATTCAGTATTATAAGTAGGTAGAGAGAGTGAGGGGAGTCCATTTTAAGTACTGTCTTTCTAAAAACCTAATATAAGTCATATAAAAGGATTACAGAAAGTAATATAGAAACTTAGGAAGAATTATACAATATGTGATCAAGTTACTAGGGTTTAAACAAGTATATGCTGTATGTAAGCTTACTTTCAACATGATGGGATTATTTAGAGAGCTATAAAGCCACACAGATGATGTTTTCTCAAGTGTTTTCCACAAACTTCTCAACCTGCAGACATTGAAAATAACTGCAAAAGCCCTTGAAAAGTAAGTAGATTCAGCCAAAAACTCTGGACATCTAATCAGTATAAAATTTGAATACCCTCTAGCAGATAACGATGAATTGCCTAGTACATTCATCATCGGTGGGCGGGAACAGGCACACTATCTATAAAGGCAGTAATTCACCTTCTGCCTGCCAGATCTGACAGCAGGCACACCAAAATAACAATATGGAGCTCACTGGCAGCAACTGCTCAGGTAAGGGATCTAGGGTCATACAGAGGGCTTATCGGCTCTATGGCAACTGTTTAGTCAGCTGTATAGTGCCGGAGCACTAAGTCCTACCTATCAATTTCCTCTTAAGGTTCTAAGGAAAAAAAAAATAATGAAAGGAAAATATTGCAAGTCAGCAGAGTGGCCAGTGGGGCATTTTCAAATGATAGTTTTATTAAAAAAAAATTAAAATTATTATAAAAAATAATAAATACATAATTAAAAAAACACACACACATGCAGTTATTGCATATAAGCACCCATTGGGTCATGGGGTGGTTTCTACAGTTAAGCTGTTATATTACATGTTCACAGGGGTGGGTGCACTCATTTATATAAAAATATGTGTGTATATATATATATATATATATATATATATATATATATATATATATATATTTATAAAATAAACATAGGAATAACTTTTTATAATTTGGGGCACAGATTAATTCATTTAAAGGTGCTTTGGAGCAAATTCTTGCACACTGTTCATTTAAAAAAATGTATTATTTATATAAATAAATACCTGGTAACAGTACATTAAATTAATAACAAAATAAAACAGGAATTTATAGTCAATGGCCTCCAAGTTTGAGCATTGTCAGTTCTACCTTTTGGCTGGATGAGGGAATTTAGTTTCTCTTGAGTGATGCCTTACCTGTCGTAAAAAGGTGGCACAGTTAAAACATTGCGTTAAGGCGTACTTTATGATTGTTGGAATTTATAGGATTGTGCTGCATATGGTTTGAGTTTGGTTTCTTAGTGCAGTGTTTTATACAATTTTACACATGCCTTCATTAATTAGGATTACATTGGGTATGGGAGCCTAAGTAATGTGGGGCATAGATCCTATCATGTTTGCTTTAACATTTTGGATTTATGTGCCAATTGCATGTGAGTGTTTATCGGGATCAGTAGCTGCATTTCACTTTTGTGAAAATGTTGAGTTATTGTGGGGTAAAGTTTGTAGTCTGACATGGGGAATGCAGTAAAATGTTTTTATTATGTTCTAGATGGTTGTTGTGTGTTGGTCAAATTATATTATATAAAAATGTGTATGATGGTATTTTGGAACAATGATTTTACAATGAAGTTTGTAATGCTGATATCATTTTGTTAAGTTTGTGGGCATGGCATTTTGGGTAACCTGTTGGTAGATAATGATTACCTCAGCACTTGATTGTTACTTTAGCTGCCTTTTTTTCTTTCATTTAAAGAAGGTTGTGTACATCCTTGGTTTTGTCAGAGTTGTTTCTGTAGGATATGACATTGCATTCTGGACCCACTGCAACAGTTCAGCTGTTTTAGTCATTGGTGGCATTTTTCAGGGAAAGGATGAGCAGGAAAACATCCTGAAGGCTATACATTCTAGAACCTCAGAGCAGTGCAGCATCTCAACATTCATTGTTTTTCAGTGCTAAATGGAACTCCATGTGGTTTTAGTTTGTCAAATGTGCCTTCACCCCTTACCCCCCCCCCCCTTTGTTGTTCCCTGTGTTAATCCTTTCTATTTTTCAGGTTCATCTATGGTGCAGTCCATTAAAGAGAGATGGCTGCATCTGTCACAGGAAGTGTGAGGCTTGCTAATTGATTTAGAAACAGTGGGGCAGCTGAAGTTCCAGCCTCAGCTAAGAAGGCCTGGAAAAAGACTAGCAGAAATTCCTCCGGCCTAAGGGTCACCTCTTCCTGCTTACCCAAAATATCAGCAGAAGTACAAGGTATTGTCTCTGTTGGGTCTACAGGGCTTAGTATTATTGGTAGGGGTCAATCTGCTGAAAATTGTTTAGATGAGTTTACAAAATTATTTGCCAGAAGAAGGGAGAGTTAGGCCATTTGACTTAGCCTTAGAAAGAAACTTTGCTGCCTGTACAGCTTTAAATTCTGGAGAGCGAGTAGGTACTGATGTTGGCCAGGTTATATACCCAGCTTGCATATGGGGTTCAAGGAGGTCAGGGGTTCGGGGAGGGAAGTCTCAGCTCATCCGGATGAGTGTATCACCAGTTCTTGTCCCACATGGCTATGCTCAGCTTTACAGGTCTTAATTCCCCTGGCTCTTATATCATGGGTCATGGCACATGTTCCCACCAAGGTCAAAGACAAGATTATAAAAGGGGAATTTGCAGATATCTTCAATCTAGTGGGCAATGAGGGAATTAAATGCATACTGGATGCTGACAACATGTCTAACAAGGACTGCATGGCAACCTTAGCAACCATCGGGAAGAAAGCATTGGCAAGGACACTGGTCATGAACCTGGATACATGGTCTCTGGGTTTTGTGGTATTTATGAGCATGATCATTGAAAAGGACCCCATCCAGGCATTGCCTTTATTAGCTTACTTTGTAGCCATAAGGGAAGCCCACCATGTGAAAGGGGGTTTTGGTTGGTTGAATTATGGGCAGCATTTAAGGAAGCTGAAACCTCTCAATAGTTCCCTTAGGTGAGAGTCAAGGCATTCTGACATATTGCTCAGTGCCATGGTGGACAAATAGGTGGCTACAGGCATTGATGGAGGGGCTGTAATCCAAAGGATACAAGGTTTAGCTGGGCATTCAATCATGGCAAATGTGTATGACCTGCTTGCAAATATAGCTACTTGTGTTTAGGATGTGAGAAAGATCATGCTGGTTCCAGGTAGTGGGGCTTGATGGCTTGGGATAAGTTTGCTTTTCCACTTCAAGGACAACTGGAGATATTGGTAGGGGGGCTTTAGTAGGGGACTTGAACGTAACACAGCAGGCTTACTCCCCATTGAGAAGAGAATTTAATAAAGTTATTTTTTTATTTTTAATGAGTAGTTCCTGCCAGTGGTTCTTTGGATTTATCTCTTTTGTGGTTTTGCTTTTATTACTCCCCCATTTGTCTAGATAAATTATCCTGCCTACTGTCAGGTTACCCAGATCATAGGGCTGCAGCCACTCTTATCAAAGGCTTATCCAAAGGTTTTCCTATCCACTCCACAGCCCCATTAGATTTTAAGTTTTTTAACAACTTGTCATCCATCAAAGGACATGAACACATTGCTGCTGGGTTGCTAGAGAAAGAGTGATTTAGCTGACAAGATAATTGGCCCCTTTTCCATCTTTCCTTAGGTTTTGTTTAAATTTCCCCTATCAGCCTGGTTCCCAAGAAACAGGAGGGTGAGTTCAGGTTGATTCATCATTTGTCCCACCCAGCAAGAATTCAGTCAATGATTATTGACACCAAGCTGACCAAAGTGTACTACTCTTCTGTGGACCAGGCAGCAGAGGTCATCATGGGCTGTGCTGACCCCTGGCTCTGTAAGATGGATATTCAATCCACTTTCCATCTTCTTCCTATGAGACAAGAAGATTGGCCATATTTAGTTTTTCAGTTCAATGGCAAAATTCTTTTTGACACTGCAATGTCAATGGGGTGTGATGTAGCTTGTGCAACATACAAACTATTCAGCATAGCTTTACATTGGTTCTGGCAAGAATGAGCCCCCTGCTAGTCAGCAGTACACTACCTAGAAGATTTCCTGGTGTGGGAGAGGGTCAGCATGGTGCTTTGGAAGGCATGTCCATTTTCAAGCATCTTTGCTCTAAGTTGGGGGTACCCTTGGTTGACGACATGTCAGAAGGACCAGGTTTAGTGCTGAAATTCTTAAGTTTAGAAGTTGATACCACTGATAACTCCTTCAAGCTCTCTCTGTCCAAACTTCAACAAGTCAGGAAGTTACTTTAGAGAACTTTGGGTTCCAGCAATGTGTGAGTAGGAGACATCATACAGTTAGACTGGTTGCTGAACTTTGCCTGTAGGGCAGTTTCTACAGGCAGGACGTTCCTGCAGTTCATATCTGACTGGTTGAAAGGTAACAAGCTCAAGCATCACCTGGTGGGCTGACAAGGTGGGTCAAGGATGACCTTCAGTTATGGTTCACATTCTTGAGCAACCAGCCAGGTGGGCCAAGGCTCGAACTGAAGCTTTATCAATAAAAGAATGGCCCAAGAGCCAAATAACCTCCTTCCCTGCAACAGAAATAAAAACTAATGCCTGATGTACATTAAAAAAGCATCAGAGACCCACCTTCCTATTCTTTGAATGACCTGCACAGAGTGCCTTTCCCTGGCCAAGTCTGAGGTATGACCTATTCGGAAGGAATGCAAGCAGTAAACTTGTGGGTGAATTCCTCTCCTTGCCAAGGTCTACCCTAGAAATGAGTTAATTTCTGCTAGGTTAAAAAGCTTACCTGAGACCTGCAAAAAAAAACAAACCTAACCTTTTCTCTGTGAGAGTAATATTATATAGCAACCTGACCCAATGCAACTGAGGTGTAACTCTTCAGCTATATCTCTCCATAATTTGTGTCTCTGTCACAATGTTTCCAACAATTAGAGCCAGGAAAGATTCTGGGAATCCTCCACAATGAAGACCACAGGTATGGTTTATGATGCCAAAATAAAAAGTGACAAGTCTTAGTGGGAACTCCACTTTGAGGTGGAGAATAGGAAGGTAATGCATTTGCATGCTGCCATAGCTGATTGACAGAGAGAGAGAGAGAGCAACTGCAGGAATAGCTGCAAGTATGTTACAGAACTGGATATCAGTTTCCAAGTAAAGATAAATGTCCAGCTGAGAAAGGAGTCAGGGTAGTTTGGAAGGACTAGATGGAGCTGGGGACAAGAATTAGACAAGTAACACTCACAATAACTTTTCTGGAGTTGCCACACTTGTACTGAATTCAATTTATATGATATGTAAAACACTTGTAATCCAAAAAATGGCAGGTAGTTCCAGCGTAAAAAACTCTTCTTTATTCAACCACAGATGTATAAGCGCTTTCACAGATAACTTCTGCTTCTTCAGATACAAATGCATGCTGTCTACTGTGTATCTTGTATACCTTGAACCAACTAATTAAGCCACAATCATCTTAAAGAAACATCCTTCATTAAGTAAAAATATTCAGTCCTTCACTGTGAAAACATGATTCTAAAAAGTATAATGCATAACAAACACATACAAAACTCATGTGTAAAAAATGGATCACCTTTATATCCTCGAAATCGCGTTTCGCCGACACACTAATAACCGACACCAAAAGACCGACAACAAAAAACGCCGACAACGCAAAACACCGAAAATCATTAAAGCAACACACTACACGTAAACAACACAGTACACTACATAACATATGCACTATCCCTAACCCAAACCCTAACCCTAAGGTCCGACACTACCGCACACTTACCCTACCTGCACCCTAACCCTAACTCACTTACCCACCCGTAACCCCAAGATCCGACACTACCGCACACTCACCCTACCTGCACCCTAACCCTAACTCACTTAACCCACCCCTAAACCCACAGTCCCTCACTATCACACACACACCCTACCTGCACCCTAACCCTAACTCACTTAACCCACCCCTAAACCCACAGTCCCTCACTATCGCACACACCCTACCTGCACCCTAACCCTAACTCACTTAACCCACCCCTAAACCCACAGTCCCTCACTATCGCACACTTACCTGTCCGCTCCCTAACACTAAATCCCTCACTCGATCGCACACTTACGAGTCCGTCGGGTTCTCACCTTGTTGGTCATCTGCGTTGTTGGTGTTTTCGTCCCGTCGGATTCCGTGTCGGCGGAACGCGTTGTCGGGCATCTAAAGGTGACCCGTAAAAAATACATATATAAAAAATGCACATATAAATATACAGACATAAAAATGTGCTGAAATATAAACATATACTGTTAAAAATCTCCAATACTTGATGTAAGTAAACATCATAAAATCACTTAACATCTCATTTATTCAATGGTCTTGCTTTAAGTTTTGGTCTTATAGGTATCCTATCATTTAACCCATACCCAGAATCTGCTTTCAGTCTTATAATCCATTTTGCCTCAAGCTGTTCTGTCCTGTTTCTAATGTCCCCCATTCTGATGGTGTCATATATTTTACCTATAACTAAAAAAAGTAAAATTATGTGTGTTGTCATTCACTCTAATGTATTTAGATAATGCACTAACATCACTTTTTTCTGTATCTGGTACATGTGTTCCTTGATATGATCTCCAAGGGCTCTATCGGTTTTTCCCACATTGAAACAGAAACACACTGAACAGTGGGCTAAATAAATGTGTTCTGAAGCACATGTAGCTGAAATATTAAATACATATTCCCTGCCTGTGTCAGGGTGTAAAAACTTATTACTGTTGTTTATATATATTTACACACAGAACATGGACAAGTCTGTCCATCCCTTTTCCTTATATTTTCATTCTTAAAATAACAAAGTCTTCTCTTTAAAGAGTTCATGTTCTTATGTGCAAAACATGGTCTAGGTCGAGTAAGGAACTAATTTCTTTATCTGTCATCAAAATTTCTCAGTGCTTCTCAATTATATTTATATGTTATGCATTATACTTTTTATAATCATGTTTTCACAATGAAGGACTGAATATGTTTACTTAATGAAGGATGTTTCTTTAAGATGATTGTGGCTGAATTACTTGGTTCAAGGTATATAAGATACACAGTAGACAGCATGCATTTGTATCTGAAGATGCAGAAGTTATCTGTGAAAGTGCTTGTACATCTGTTGTTGAATAAAGAAGAGTTTTTTTTACACTGGAGCTACCTGCCATTTTTTGGAGTACAGGTGTTTTACATTTAATTGCAGTTTTCCTGGTGGACTGAAGCCTCTAGTTAGGAAGGTGTGTTATTTTACTTAAATTTATATTATATTGTTGGTCATGGTTCGTCAAACATAAATTCCCATTTGCAGAAGTGATGAAGGCTCCTTGTTCTAATGACGTAAGTTGCTCAGACACAATATTTAAAAGTGGAGCCTAAGAGAATAAAACCAAAGATCACATTTCTTGGTTAACTCAAATAATTCAGCATAAGGCCTTTTTGACTGGGGAAGGCTATGGGACATCAGGCCATCAGGCCTTTATGACTGGGGAAGGCTATGGGACATCAGGCCTTTATGACTGGGGAAGGCTGTGGGACATCAGGCCTTTATGACTGGGGAAGACTGTGGGACATCAGGCCTTTATGACTGGGGAAGGCTGTGGGACATCAGGCATTTATGATTGGGGAAGGCTGTGGGACATCAGGCCTTTATGACTGGGGAAGGCTGTGGGACATCAGGCCTTTATGACTGGGGAAGGCTGAGGGACATCCGGCCTTTATGACTGGGGAAGGCTGTGGGACATCCGGCCTTTATGACTGGGGAAGGCTGAGGGACATCCGGCCTTTATGACTGGGGAATGCTGTGGGACATCAGGCCTTTATGACTGGGGAGTGGGGAAGGCTGTGGGGCATCAGGCCTTTATGACTGGGGAAGGCTGTGGAATTCCACACAGTGCATCTGTAAAATGCTGCTGTCTTTTGTGGAAACTGCAGGTTCATTTTGTGGGATATGGACCTGCTGTAGCACATGAACTGCATTTTGTAGATGTGGACTCTTGCTATGCAAATGTAGTCTTAACCATTTCTTGAAAAATATTTAAAGTAGACAACTTGGAAACTTTGGGATACAGCAATTAATCTTAACATACGCTTATCCCATTATGGAATTACTAATAAGCACCAAAACACAGAACATGATAGGGAGAAATATATGAGGAAGTTGAATAAAGGGTAAAGACAATAAAGGAGAAATGAGACCAAAATGAGCAGTTCCATAAAACAGTGGAAGAATAAAAGAACTAGTGTCTATGCAACACCCATGAAATGGATATCTTGAGGAAAAGGGTTTGTTAGTATCCTTTAAATGTGCATATTTATTTACATTTTTACATTTTTAATGAGGTTGGTACACTTTCTGAAGATCCTTTTCAAGTATGGCCCAGGCTAAGAAGGCATGAATACAAAAGGAATACACATAGGCATTTACAACAAAATCTGTGCACATAATAAGAAAAGGGCAGATGCAACAGTTGTACATAAAGAGCCACAACTAATATGTCAGCAAGCCAGATTACTTTGTCTAGAAAAGGACAGACAGAAAAAGGTGGACAGTAAAGAGTTTCAGGCCTAGCCTACGGGACAGATGGAGGGGGATAGAGGGATAAAGTTAGAGCTAAATTTATCGGTCAGTAGGTTCACTATATCTACAGCCTCAGTGTAGCTAAATTCGTGCACAGTAAACAGTGCATTGCAGTATTGTGCTTCTGAGAGCACAAACATAACTAAAAATGCCTTGTGATAGTCTTTGGCTTGTGTAGCTATTTTAGCCTCAAACTTGGCTTTGGTGGATTTTATTAAGCTGCTGAGATATTTGTTTATTTCAATGACATGGGCTCTGACATTCTGCGAGTTACTCTTCTTACATTTGGCCAAAATTCTTTTCCTTTTGTTATAAATCTTGTTGATATTATGGTTCCACCATGTGGGTTTGTTTCTGTGGTTTGCCTTGCACTTGTCCCCATGGGGTACAGTTGCATCTATGCAGCTGTTTACATGCTGGTATAGTGTGGTGGTGTACATTTCTGTGTATTCAGTGGAGTTAACTGGGTTTGGTGGGGACGTAAAGCTTGACAATGTATCACTTAGGAGTAGGTAGTTTGTCTTAAAGAAATTTCAAAAGCTACCTGGGTTGGAAGTGATCTCTGGGTTCAGTTTGATCTCAAAGGAGAGTGCTTTATGGAAAGACCTAACAAGTAATGAAGATATGCAGGGAATGGTGCAAGATGCTCTTATTTTAGTAAGGACAAGATCCAAGATGTTATCCTAACCCCCCCCCATGGGTACTCTGATTAATTTCCAGGGTATTTGTATTCACAAATTCCAGGAATCACTAATGGTGGTGTAGGTTTCCCAGTTTGTAGTAGATATTTTAGAACACCTGGGAAAATGTTACTGGGTTACAATATTTGGACTACTATAGCTGATCTTCTTGCATCTATTTTTGATGGTATTGGGTGATTTTGGTTCATATTTGCAATACGTCTTAGCTACCTGTATATTATACTCATTGTAGAATCCACAGTGCAACAGTCTTTCTACACGATTGTGTCTTTAGTATACTGACCCTCAGCCATGAGTGCAACAACATGCCCAACTGTTTCCTAGTTCTCTTTTACAGAGCCTACATTTGTCTGTTTCTCCTACATTTTTACCATGCATGTAGCCCCCTATCTTGGGCTTCATTTATTAGCCCTTCATCTTCTGGTTTAAATTCAAGTCTATATCTAAACTATGTACTTTTTAATGCTTTTTGCCCCCATGCCTGATGATTATTAGATTTCCCCAGTTGTTCTAAAGGTCATCTTTAAGAGCTGTCATACAGCTAGCCATGAGGATTGCTTGTGTTCTCACCACTATCCTGGCAAGGAGGACATTCTTGTTTTACTGCCTAAGCCCTCCCTCGGCAAACCACACCTTACCCTATATAATTATACACACCCATGCACTTGCTTTCTGAAGGCTACTGCCAGTCAGTGGTTTGATGTACCATTTACCTGTTGCCAGGTTGTGGGCCCACCTCTTCCCTTGAAGGACTGCTGCAGCCTTTGCTGGCTCCGCCCCCCAGGACTGTCACGCCCATCCTCCCAGCTTTTTCAAGCATCCAAGAAACTAACTGAACTCCGGTCATGTGGGCAGAAGTCAAAGCTTTATCTCTGTATGCCACTGGGCTGGCTGCCAAATTCTATATACATTTTAGTCTAACAAACCAATGAGATCTAAGGTTGGAATTCATAGAAATTGTGTTGTGGTGTGTAAAACAGTGGTGGTTGGGACCATTTGCAGGGTGTTGGCAATTAGACAGGTTGACTACACAATAGTAAAAATGGTGAGGTGTGCAGAGCATGTTAATAAGTACAAAGTAACATAAAAATGAGGAGGAAGCTATGTAAATGAGCCATACAGACTATGCAAATTGAGGAACCCATAATTGTGGACCAATTCAGAATACTATAAAAGGGTGATGTGTAGCCATTTTGAATGCTGATATTTGTAGTGTATATTATGCTAAGAACTATAGCTGCAGTCGTCCAATATCATGCTTTAGGAGCTACCACTGGAGCCAGTGCTCGGAATGTTGTATGTCCCAGCCTTCTGCATGAATTGTGGATGTACAGAGAGTGACTGACATACCTCCAGCTTAGAGACAGTCAGATTGTGGACTATTTCTAGATGGGTAAGGATGCTGTGTGGGACCTAGTCAAATTGTGTCACCCACAAATGAAATGAAGGAGGATGTATGACATGACCAGCCCTATGGATACAAAGTTATATGTAGTCTTAACTGTTGTTGATACTGTGACCTTCCATTTCCCTGTGAGGCACATGTTAAGGATGTAGCGGTTGACAACCTTGCAAAATCTAAACCAGTTTCTCAGCATTGTGCTACAACATGTGGAGGAGTATATCTGTTTCTTCAGGACAGAAGAAGAGAGAATCAACACCATGTGGACCTTTTATGAAATATTTAATGTCCCTTAGGTTGTGGTAGCCACAGATTGCATCTGTGATACATTAACAGGAAGGCCTTCCATTTCCTGAATTGGCTGTAATACTCATATCAATATTTTAATGTGTTGTGTACCAACCTGGTAGTTCACATGGGTCACACATTTGACACATGCCTGGCAAATACCACTGGTTCCGTGAGGGAACATCCCACAGGTCACTTCGTTGCTAAGCACACACACACACACACACGTGTTAAATAGACAGGCCTCTATACACAGGTATCACACATGCAGGGAGCAGGCCACATGTAACATGTTTGCTGTGTGTAGTAGCATGCTATGCCAGATATGCCTGTAAGCCCTGATTACTCAATTATGCACCCCCACACTATACAGGAAATGGCTAATAAAAAAGCTCCAGTTGAAAGATGAATCATAATGGCAAATTAATTTGGCATACTGGATAGATACTTCTGATCTATAGATACTTGAGGAAAGGACTTCATTACAGTCCAGACATATGCAGCCAGATATTTGTCATGTATACTATGATCCACAACATGGTATTATGTAAGCAAATGGAACAGTAGGTGTATATCATGGCAGGGTTTGCCATGATAGTTGTAGTAACAGCAGATTGCCAGGTTGGAGTGTCGGGGTGGAACATGCTTAAACGGTACTACAGCTGAGGCATTGGTAGGTGCAGTAGTTTGCATTACTGTTAAAGAAGCAGTATCAGGTTCACAGCTATGGATCATGACACAGACAGTGCAGAAAAAAATTTATATTATTATTTTTTTCCAGTTATTGCTGACTTCTGATCTTCAACTTACCATTGTCCCTTCTCTTCCCAGGGCCATCAGATTTGGGATGAGTGATATCCTGGACATGCCCTTCACTTGGTGGGTTGTTCATTGTGCTTTGGATACCCTTGTGAACAGGACAGGAGCAGGGAAGCCAGGTTTGTTGTACTACAGACAGTGAGGGTTTACCTTAAGCTGTACCTCCCACCACTGTGCAATGCAAACATCAGACTTTGGTTTGCAGTGGTACTATGAGGAAAATGTCCTCACCACATGGTATTGCTCCTACCTCTTTGCCCATCCACATACCAAATGCAATGGTTACCCTTTCTCAGACATGGTATCAGCAGAAGGACTTGTGCAGGTCAGTGCATGGACTGGCCTTGCTGGGCATCAGACCTCACAATACCTATGTAGGTTACAGGCTTAGTAGGGTACACTCAACATCATTTGCACATGTTGGAAGGAAACAGTGAGAGATAATTGCGATACTGTAATATAAAGTAATGTCATGACAGGTGTACATGGTAGCCATGTACTCAGGGAGGTTAATGGAGAGTCAGAGATCACATCCTCCAGTGATAACATCATACTGCCATTAAATGACCATTGCTGATGTCCTCTGTTTGGTTTATGGTGTCAGAGCTTGATGCTGTCTATGGCAAGGAAGTGGTAGATATTGGGGACCATGCATGTGCAGCCTGATGAGGTGTCTCAGGTCTTGAACCGGAGTAGCGGTGCTCCCAGTGAACTGTATGTTACCCATGATGGGGGCAGCAGGCCATGTACCCACAAGTGACAGTGATACTGTCTCATCAATGATCTGTTTATTCTGTCTTGGAATGGTTGGTGCCTGACTACCTTGGAGCTGGACTCTCCCATGGCCATGAACTGAATGGTCTCCAGAGTCAGACTGGATGGAAATTGTAATGTCTGTCATGGAGGACCTACTGAAGCAACATTTGCCAGCAGTGACCTCAATAGGACAGTGGGCATCCTACCTTTTTACTCCATGTCATTGTGCAGCTGATTCATAATCTCCCTCAAGGAATAGGGCACACTCACCCTCTCTCCAATGCTATGTGCAGCAGATATCTGTGCCTGGATCACTGACATGCATAACTGCAGCTTAATTCTGAGTGTCATAACTATATTTGTTTCAGCTCTGGAGTTATGGTGGCACCTCATCACCTTGCATCTCTTCTCTATGATAGGCAAGCATACCTCAAAGGTCAGATCTTCTGTTAGTTGCTGACTCAGAGAGAGCCCATTTGGGGCCTTCAGATACAGGATGTCTGTCATGCAATGATTAGGTTGTGTGTACAGCTTGTACCTCTACATGAGGCTCTATAATGGTGGATGTGGGTGACTCCCTCCAGACTGCGGACTGTGTCATTGTCACCAGCCACAGATGCTCTGTTTCTTCAGTCCTGTGATGTCCTGTTTGCTGGTCCTTTCTACCTGTGAAACCTGTGCAAGCATGAATATCTTGACACTGTTGTCAGCCAAGACACACATGCCTTCCTAACTTCATGAGGCATGTGCCGTGTTACACATGAAAATCCTGCTACAGTGCAGTATAGTTAAAACATGTACCTTGTCATGCAGGCTGCTCAATTTGCAGTGATCATGTCAGAGTATGTACTATAGTTTACCGTAATGGACATCATGGTACTATAGCGTACCGTAATGGACATCATGGTACTATACCATACCATAATGGTCATCATGGTACTATAATGTACTGTAATGGACATCATGGTACTATAGCATACCGTAATGGACATCATGGTACTATAGCATGCCATAATGGACATCATGGTACTATAGCATACTGTAATGGACATTATGGTAGTATAGTGTACTGTAATGGACATTACTAATCTTGTGTTGCCAATAATAACACAGGCTAGGAGCCAGCCCAGCTTCCACATCCAAGCCACCAACAGTGTGAGGGGATACGCCTGCTGATTACTAAGTGACAACAAAAACTCATCGACCACACTGAGCCACTTCAGTGCTGGTAGTCTATCTCCTGTAGTGGACCTGTCTTTCCTGATGTCTTGTGTCTTTTCATGTGCATAGAACATCATATCAGTAATCCTTCTTTTATGATTCCTTCTGTCTATTATGGGCACCCACAGAAATGACATATTGCATCAGTCCCTGCCAAATCTGGTCCTGATAATTTCTGTATGTAGCACCTTTGCCCAGGAGCTACAAGATTTATGTGCAAAATCCTGCAGTAGCACTTTGTAGTGTTGGCTAGTGAACTTTTCAAGACATGTCTCTCTCTTGTAGCCATGCCAGTGCATGCACATCTGAGCAAAAGCATGTCAGTCAGTATGGGTATATGCCATGCTGTGTTATTCACACGAGAATGACCGCGGCTGTATCCTTTTTAACTCACCTGGTTAACATTAGTATTATGCACAGCATCAGTCCCTACTTCTGTACTGTGGCCATGCTTGGACCCCACAGCCCTTATGGCAAGTAATCTCTGAAGTTTTCCCTAATATCCACCACAGGATTTATTGTCATTGTTGAGGTACTTTAACACTGTGAAGCTTCAAGTGTACAGAGGCGTTACCCAAATTTCTGTTTTGAAGTTGTAAGGTTGCAAGTGGTGGTGCACAAAATGGCACAGACACATTATATTGCTCAATTAGGGAACAATTAACATTGTAATTATGCTAATGAGGCCAGGTACCTGCCCTGTCTGTGAATCACTGTCAGTGCACAATGCACTACTCCTACATTCTGGAGCAGATACCTGCCTTGTCTGTGAGTCAGTGGCAGTACACAATGTACTCCTCCTATATTCCGAAGCAGATACCTGCCCTGTCTGTGAATCACTGGCAGTGCACAATGCACTACTCCTACATTCTGGAGCAAGCCATATATATCACAGTGAGCATGAAGCATGTGACCTTCATACTTATTTATGCAGCATGGATAGCCATTTAGCAACAACAATGTACCTCCACCTTGTGCAAGATACAATCTGTACACATACATCTCTGCATATGGGTCTGGCAAGTGGGAACAGCAGGTATCCGCTTTGGTGTACCAGAAAGAAGAGGAGTTTCCTGTTCTTTCTGCAGATATTCTTCAGGAGCAGCTGCTGGGGCAACATGATGGCCCTTTGAAGAAAATGGATGCCTGGTATGAACTGAGTCAGGATATTGTGTTGCTGCTGGCATCACCCATACTTGGGAACAGTGTCATCATTGTTATGATGACCTGAGGTGGCAGCAGAGTCATAGCTGGTTCAATTAAGGCCCTGTACCAGTACAACAAAATAGCACCCTCTCAGCTCTTCAGTGAAGAGCAAAAAGAAAAAAAGACTTTGGCAAACAATACATGTCCTCCTCCAAGTTATTGAAGTAATCCAAGTTATTAAAAAAAAAAAAAAAGCTCTGCACACCAACCAGGTGGCAAGATATATGCTTCTTCCCTTCTGCCCCACCTCTTAAATGAAAGAGGAAAAAAAAAGTACTTGGGGCTGCTGAAGTATAGGAGCCGATCGGGCCATGTTTATGCACCTTGGCTACATCCTACCTTCCTCATACTTTAGTAAAAAAAAAAATAAATAAATAAATATATATGCTCAACATGTGTCAAATTACAAGAAAAAACTAAAGAATAACATGCTACTCTATGAAAGAATGTAACATACTTATTCAACTGTGTTTATGAAGAAAATAATGTATCATATGTATATACATGAATGTTTTAAATGTGAAGCTAATGCTTGGATGTTTTGTTCCTCTATATCACTTTAAACCAACTACCCACTGTATAAACCTAAAATGTAGAAATATGTTTGAACATAATTGTCTGTAAGTTGGAGCTTTTCTCCCTGGGCCTCCTCTGAAAACAGGTTCCTTTTGACCCGGATGGACCTTCCCTGTAAATAAATGTCAAATAAATAAATAAATAAATAAACAGCAAACTGCTTAGACTACACATGAAGTGCTACAGTTTTCAGGTTTGACCACAAATGCAACACCAGCTTTTAAAATAGTATGCACTAAAGAGAGATAGGGGATGATAGATCAGATGGCCTATAACACCCCCCAACACTTTGCACCTGCAGCACTTGCCCCTTTTGCCCCAGCCCAGCTCTGACAATAGGAGGCCTAGTTACAGGAGAACAACAAAGAGATACACAATTAGCATTAATTAGCTGGGGTACTGCCATCATCTTGTACTAGGTACATTGCTATAAATGTATGCTTAACAGTGCAGGTTTTGTTTTGCACCTGTAGGGAAGTGTCAGCACCACATTGTTGGGTATGCTGCACAAGATGACAGTGCCTGTCCTAGCAACAAGAGGTGCATGAAATCTGTACCATTTCACTGTACAACTGTAAATGTGTTTGTAGCATATTTATGTGAGGTCATTTTTTCCCAATATGTCATCTGTCTGCAAGTCCCACTGTAGAAGAGGGAGGTGGAGAAGTCATGGTCAGTGTGGTCACTGCCAGCAGTTGGCTCTGGTGCTAATTCACCAATAGCCACCACGTCTGCCTCTCAACAGATAATGGTCACTGCCTGATGGTCATCTGGAAGGGCCACTAGTGTCTTCTGTGTCTTCCTCTTAGGAGAGAAGGAGAGTGAAGGTTCCTTTCTTGAAGGTGGAAGAAGGGGTCTCTAATGATCATCCAGGATCAGTTGCAAAGAGAGTAACTGGAAAGGTGTGCCAGCAGCTGGATGCCTATCTTGATAATATGGATTGCCTTCTAGCATGACTGGTTGAGTTGTGTGACTGGCAAGTATTGACCAGAGCTTCAGGGGAACAACTGCTCATAACATTAGACACCCAGGTGGTTTGCTCTGTGAACTGAGTTGGTATCCACCCATGCCAGCAGCTTGCCCTTTCACTTTGCCATTGTGTTTCTTCTCTTATACACCATTCCTCATTCTTTGCTTGTTGGTCAACCTTCAGTATGCATGTGTTCACCCACTGTAGTTGCCACCTAGCATACGTATACCAACCATACCTGTCTTTGTTTGTCTTTAGGCCCCTGCTACTTGCCTTTGATACCTACCCTTCACCCTCTGTGTCATGCATGGCTTTTCCTGTTTACCTCCCTTCCACCACCTACCCTTATCTTCCTTGTTCACCATGCAGGGTGAGCCCTGCATTTAACAGTAGGGGAAACCGACATGGCCTCTTACTAGGTCTATATGAAGAGCAGTACGGTAGAACTGTGCACATGAATGCACATTGTTGAATCATGAGTTGCTCAGCATAATGAGGATGAATTCTCAGGCCTGGTGGATGACTGAAGATGTCACATGCCTCTTATTAAACAATAAGTATATGGCTTGCACTACTAAAGTGATTCACAGACATTGGCACTATCTGTGGCTTCATAAGCATTCTGGCCAAGTGGCTTGTGTTAGCACAATATAAACTACAATAGTTATCTTGTGCAAGACCACTTTCAAATGTATGAACAGAATTTATTGGAACTGCTGTAAAAGTGCTATGGAAATGGAGCATTAGACAGAGAGAGGGGCAGAAAACTGGGCTGATAATGTAGCTATGAAACCTCTGCAAGGCATTATATGCTTGCCAAGGAGAGGGAGGTCAGTGTGTAATACTTAAAACCAATGTTAAGCCAGAAGACAAGCCTTAAAACAACTCTTTAGTGTTAATGTACCTTCATTTCATGCTTTCATCAATAGCAATAGACTTCTTAAGAAATGAATTACACAAAAGATACATGAGCTTAAATACTTGAAATAAAATCATGTTATCCAATCACAATAAAAATACATAAAATAGTGATTGGTTAAGCTCATGTATCTTCTGTGTGATTCATTTCTGCAGAAATCTATTGCTATTGACGAAAGTATGAAATAAAGTTACATTAATGTTAAAGTGTTGTTTTAAGGCTTGTCTTCGGACTTAGTGGTTTTAAGTATTTTTTTTTGTTTTATACCATTGTTTGGAGACTATTCCAGTTTTTATTTTGCATTCTTTGAGGTTAGTGTGTAACCTTTTGTGTAACCGAGACATATGCAAAGGTGGGCCACATATAGGTATTTCAGCTCAGATGTGACACATAATGTTGTGGTATACACAGTGGGAGACTGCCATCATCATACGCACCTGCAGGATTATAGATTGTAGGTTCATACATAAGTACTAGGTTAGCTACCATTGTGGGCCAATTTAAGGCTAGCAAATTTCCCATTTGGTGATATCCAGGGAGTTTCAGTGGTGGTAAGCTGTGGGCAGTAACACAAGCATGTTGTACCAAACACATGCACCCTCTAACAGACATGTTTATTCTGCAGGTGTACAGAAACACATTTGGCCACCAGTGGGAATCAATGCAGGGCAGAGGTTCACAATCCAGGAGAATATGCTGCTGCAGGCCCGCCACATGCATGTCATGTGCCTACTAGCCTAAGGTGGTGCAGCCCAGCAGGTTATAGACCAGGATGTGAATGTTGTGGGAAACCACAAGAAGTCCCTACAACAAGTATGAAGAAAGGTCACAGATACTCACTCCCATGCAAAGCATAACTCTCAGGGCATTGAGGTGAACAGGACTACTTCAGGGTAGGGCTACCAACTTTGAAGCAGCTGAAGGAGGATGAAGAGATTTTTGTTTGGACCAGTCCTTCATGCGAGGTGGTGGCTTGGATGTGAGTGCGGGGCTGGCACATACTCTCTGATTCAATGGGCAATGTATCAGGTAACAACTGGCCATAATACTATGGCATGACACAAACATTCACATAAAAAGGAGACGATATGACTGTTGGCAACCTGCGTCATTGTCCTTTAGGCAACTCTAGTCTGCAAGCATAATGTCTTGTCCAACAAAGTATGTTTCCCAAAGTATTACACAGCAATATGTCAAAGTGTCCCACTCTGCATGCAAAAGAAACATACTTATGACCATAACTCTCAACCTCTTAGCCCAAGAAATCTGGACAAAGCCAGACATAATGGGGTCCAAAGGCTCAAAAATAGGGACAGATTTTAAATATTGCTCTTATAAACTAAGAAAGTTGGTAGAATAACAGGCTATGTATTAAAATCAATTTTCTAAATGATGTGCAATCTGAAACTCAAATGTTTGACATTATTTATTAATTTCATTACTCAGATCATCACAGTGATTTGCCAGAAAACCACAAATTTTATGAGGAGCAGACTGAAATTTGGAAGCAAAAATCTGGGCATTCTGTGAAAATCCGAACAGTTGAGAGGTATGGTTATGACCATGAAATCGGACTTGTGTCACATTTTTCATGCATTCACAGTTTCCACTGATGGTGGGTCTGGCTGATATCAACAGGGCTATTGTGGCTGATAATATCTTGTTGCACAGACTACTAAGAGCTGGTATTTGTGGTCCATGACAAGTGTGAGGACATTTGAAAATTATGTAGTGACCTGGAGTAACAGCACAATGTGACAATATTGTTAATGACCTGAGTGTTGATGAAGGTTGCCTCCACAGATGCATCCATGTGACCCATTATAACATATACCCAGTCTGTCTCCTCTGTTGTGGGGCCAATGGTTGTGAAGGAGTCTGAACAGAAAGTGGACATGCATGGACTTTTCTGTGTCAGAGGACAAAGATGGTTGCAGATGCACCATCACTGTCAGCTGTTCGCACATGGCCCAGTACAATGCTCATGAGTGGTGACATTTATCAGGTTTTAATCACAGGATGCATCCTCAGGGTGGCACAGAAATATCTCACCAGTCATCCCCATCATTGGCATGGGATGGATCCAGCCCCAACTTGATTAGTAGGTACAATGCATGCCAACAATGGTCATGTAGATGCAGTCCAACCCTGTCACTGGAGAATGTGATTCCTGACATCCAAATACCAGAATATGAGGCTTCCATACATTGCAGTGCTGCAGCCAAATATCGAAGTGTTCCCCTCACCTGTTTAAGTAATGATGACAATGTCATGCCAACCCCTTCATCCGCGGCTGGTTTACTGTTGTTTGATATTCATTGTGGGCAGGCCATACTGACGCTCTGCATAACCTGAGTGTTACAGTCAGAACTGTAGCTAGGTTATCTGTTGTCCTGTTCATTTCCCCACACTGACCACCCCCTCTCAACTCAAAACTGAGGAGTAAAAAAAGTCTTCTTCAGCTGAGGAGAGAAAAAATAAAACCCTGCAGTAAACTGCTTGATATAAATGTAGCAAGTGACTTGTTACTATTAAACTAATGGCAAGTATTAAAACTGGTACAACTGCATATCTATCAACCCCTGCATCAAATTGTCCTCTAATGTTAAATCAATTTTCTTATAGGATATATTAAGTTTGATCCTAGATACCAGTACATACTTATTGTCAGTGTTCAATATATCCAACCTTTTTGCCATATAGTCCCATTGTTCCATCAACACCACCCCACCCCCTTATCTGGTTTCATAACTTGAATTTTATCATTTACTAGCAGCTAGTTTGATTAAAAATGGGTATGGGAAAAATAAGGATGATTGTTCTAACCTGTCATGAAAAGAAAAGAAACTACTTAAAGAATTGAGTGTTTGGATATATTGAACACTGACAATAGGTATGTACTGGTATCTAGGATCGAACAGTTGTACCAGTTTTTGAGGGCACCAAGGCCTATTATTCTGGCTATTTTTGGGATCCCTAAAATACACAAGGGGTGGATAATCCACCCCTGAGACTTATTGTCACTTCTCAGGGATCTAAAATGCAACCACTAGCAATTTTATGTGGATACAAAATTTAAAAAGTTTTTATTCTAGATACCCACATATTCTCATTGATTCATGGGACTTTTTGAATAAAATTGGAACCACTGAGTACAAAGAAAAAATTATATTTCTAACTATTGATGTTAAAGGTTTGTTTTTGGTGATACCTCACATGACAGGTTTAGAGTGGTTTGAGAAGAAGTTGGGTGAATTCAGGTTTTTATCATCAGATGAGTTCAGACTAGTCTTGGAGAATATGGAGATGGTACTAAAATATAATTATACTTACTTTCAAGGAGAATTGTACCATCAAATAGATGGGGTTGCCATGGGGTCCTCCTGTGCCCCCATATATGCTAATATTATGTTATACTGGGAAAAACAATTTGTATTTACTTCACATTATTACAAATCTATCCTTGGTTATTACCGGTTCCTGGATGATATATTTATTTTATGGCAAGGAACAAGTGATTTAATCCCAGGTTTCATGGAATATTTGAACCACACGACAGGGTTTTTACAGTTTATATATGAATTAGGGCTGGATGAGACCCATTATTTAGATGTTTAGTTATACCAACAAAGTCTATAGGTCTGGTATCTATAGAAAAGAGTGTTTCTCCAACTCGTACCTGCACTGCGATAGTGACCACCCATATACTCTCAAACGTAACATTGTAAAAAGACAAATGGTTAGAATAGCAAGGATGACATCGGACAAAACAGATTTTGTGAATGAAATTAACTATGTTCACACACTGTTTAGGGAAAGAGGGTACCCAGATAATTTAATTAATCCCATTAAAAGTAGTGTTGTACAGGGATGGGGATCTATTTACCTACCACTACTGACTAGTGGAGAAATAGTTGGTGTCAAAAAGAGTTTGGTGGGTACTGAACAGATTGCACCACAACTACAATACTTGATATTAACACACTATGCTAATATTGGGTGGGTGAAGAAATGTATTAACACCTGGGATATATTTAGAATCCACTAAGGTGGATTTTTTTCAAAAACCTTTTAGATATAGTTTTAAGAGGAACCATAATCGAAAGAATATACCAGAAAATAAAAAGGGAGACAATAGAGAAGGGACATGTCCTAAACCTGGTACCGTTAAATGTGGTAGGTGCTCCTAATGTCTCTTTATAGCGGGAACAAAAGATTCAGACATACCCGGTATTTTTTGTAAGCTTAAGGGTAGGACATACTCTAGTTGCTACACATAAGGAGTGGTGTGTTTTGCTTATTGTACTGTAAGCTGGGCATACTACATAGGGAAGACAGAGCGCAACTTGAGATTACTATATATATGAACATATGTACAATATTAATAAGAAAAACGAAAACAATGCTCTACATAGACATTTGTTAACCTGCGAAAAGGCCGATTACAAATTCTGGGTATTGGAGGAAGTGAAGCAGAATGAGACGGGGGGAGATTGGGAGACTAGATTAGAATTTCAGGAAATGGTCTGGCAGTTGAGGCTGGATGCATGCAATAGCCCAGGGTTTAATGATCACATATCTATCATCCCAGCCCTAAAAATACTAGCATCCAAACCAAAAAGATCAGACCTATAGCAATATATATATGTTTTTATATTCACATTTTTATATATATTTTTATATCCATATGCTTATATCCATATTTTATATTTATATATTTATACCAATGTTTTTAATACTGTTTTTGCAGTACTTATTTATTATTTATTTATCAACTTAAAAATATAGTTACATACAGTTTTTATACTATAGTTTTATATTTGATAAGCTTTATAATTGATACATCTGCTGCTATAATAGATGTTAGGGCTCTTGCAATAGTTAGTTTTTCACCCCTAGTAATTTTAGCATTGTTATATACTGCTATATACTGTTTTTCACAAACTATTTTTCATAAATTGTTTTTGTAAACTACATACTGCACACACACACATATATATATATATATATATATATATATATATATATATATATATATATATATACCTACATACACATGATTATTTTTTATGAATTACGAAACGGAATGTTGCTTTGTTGTCCTGCAAATGGAAGTTTTCTTTTCTTTTGTTTGTTTACATGCACTATGCACTTTAATAGCTAATATGTAATGTACTTAATTGGATGGCCAATGAAATGAATTTCTGGATGATATTATCAAAATTATCAGTTTCAACAATTGGCTAAGTTTCTGGTGTCATTCAAAGGGGATCCAGTGTCTGCCTGGGATGATATGCTCGACAAGCCACGCTGCTTTGCTAGAGACTGCTTGCACCTGTCACCTTTAGGCTTTCGAATACTGGCCAAGGCTCTTGCCACCCCCATAGTTCCTTTTTTAGGCAAGGCTCACAAGACAATCCCACTGCCATAAATAGCACAAGTAACAAAAATCTCTGGGTAATGCTACTCAGTGCCAGAAGTCTAAACCTCAAAATGCACATACTTGAGGCACTCCTCAGTATGGAGAAAATATGTACAGTAACAGAAACCTGGTTTAAGGCTCCAGAGAGCACCCCAGAACTACCAGGCTACAACTCATACCATACATTTCAGCCACAGAACCCGGACCGAAATACAAAAGGTGGGGGAGTATCCATATTCATCAAGGATACCCACACCTCTAGGTTAGTGGCACAGCACAATTGCTTCAGAGATCATCCACGTGCAACTAACAACTGCAATTCAAATTGTAGCTTGCTATAGATCACCCACCATGTCCCAGGACCCCCATTCCACATTTCTGGAAACACTGGGAAGCATAAAGGTCCTACCAAACACCCTAATATTGGGTGATTTCAACTACCCAAACATTAACTTGGAGTACTACTCAAGTAGTAACTCCCTTGCCCAACATTTCCTAGAATTTATAAACTCAAATGCCCTGGATCAACTGGTCAACACTCCCACTAGAGGTGACAACATATTGGACCTGGTCATCACCAACATGGGCGACCGGTGTTCCACACCGGAGGTCAACCCCTCACTGGTTAGATCTGACCATAAACAAATCACTTTGGATATCCACATTCCCCACCCCTGGACAAGGAAACCACCATGAAAAACTTTTCAAAAGCAAACTTCACATTACTTAAGACCGAAGTGGAAAGTTTCAAAGCCCCCATGCTAAAGGATAATGCTGTCCAACTTGCAAAATCCTTTACTAATGCATTCTACGGGCACCTACAAGAATGCATGGATTGTGCTATCCCAAGCAATTCAAGACTCACTCCTCCAAGAAAAGGAAACCAGTTTGGTGGACCCCTGCCATAAACAACAAATAGAAGGAGGAAACTAGTACAGAAAAGAGTAAAATCCCAAGAAGGGAAGACATCCCTGATCAGTATCAGCAAAAAACTACGATCCCTCATAAAATTGTCCAATGTGAGCTTCGAAAGAAAGATTGCCAAGGACTCCAAAGATAACCACAAGGCATGCTTTAGCTATGTCAAGAATCTAAGTGGCAATGCTCAGACCTGTTTGGAGTTAATGCAGAATGGCACAAAATACACTGAACCAATCGATATTGCCAACATCCTGGCAGACAGGTTCAGTGCAAACTTCACCCCCTCTCACCCCCAAAAGGGCCCATAACCATATCAGAAGAATGTAGAGCCCCCGAAATCACAGACACTTAGGTTTAAATAGCCCTCTCCAAAGCCAAAGCGCAGCATCAATGGGACCGGACGGTGTACCAGGCTGAGTCCTACACGAGCTCAAAGATGAACTAACCCCTGACCTAAACACACTGTTCAAACTCAGCCTCTCCACAGGCTACTTACCCATAGAGTGGCACACAGCAACAGTTATTCCACTCCATGAAGGTGGAGCCACAACAGACCCCGGGAACTTTCACCCTATAAGCTTGAATAGCTTGGTCTGCAAGGCTATGGTGCGCATCATCATGGAACTCATTAACAGAGACATTGGGAACCCCCAAACAATGGACCCTACTCAGTTCGGCTTTGTTAAGGGCAGATCATGCCTCCTAAACCTGGTGGACTTCTTTGAGACAGTTACCAAGGCTATAGATGAGGGAAAGGTGGTACACACAGCCTACCTAGACCTTGCAAAGGCCTTTGACACCATTCCCCATTCTGGTATTATAGACAAGATCACCAGCATGAACATAAACCCCTATGTCACAAGATGGGTTGCCAATTGGCTCATGGACAGAACCCACATGGTGAGAGTTGCGGAAGCTAGGTCTGACTCTAAACCAGTTACAAGTGGCGTTCCCCAGGGCTCAGTCCTAGGACCCCTCCTGTTCGGCATATACTTCTCAGAGGTACAGGCAAGCACAGGAGGACTATGGCTGACCAAGTTCAAAGACGACTGCAAACTTGGGGCTATAATTGACTCTCCGGCTGACACAGACATCCTCCAAAAGGGTCTCACTGTGATGGATACCTGGTGTCAAAATCATGGTCTCAAGCTAAATGCCAAAAAGTGCATAGTCATTCCCTTTAGAAAAAATAAAGTACACACAAACTGCCCCATAGGTGGTAGCCCCCTAAATATGGAAAACGTAATAAGGGATCTGGGGACCTGTAGTATTCGGGCTGGTAATGTGGTTGTTGTACTGTAGGGGCGCTGTGGGGAATTCAGCATGTACTGTTGGTTCTGTATTCTCTGGTAACTTGTTGGTTTTGGGGGATGTATGACTTGCAGAAGTTGTGTGAAGAAGCATGGGTGCGCACCTGGAGGCTCTTAATAAAGAAAGGCCTTACAACTCCATAAACCGTGTGGTTTTGTTATTTCCCAGGATATAACATATTGGCGACGAGAAGATGGGATGCCTCCGAGTCCGCTGCGAGTAAACTGGTGGGCTGCAGTTCATGTCGGATGAAGAAGAGACGGGGCCTACTGGAGTGATGTCTGGTTCCATGTTGGGGTCACTAGTTGCATACGACTGTCAGACACAGACCTGGGAGGAGTATTGCGAAGTGTTGGAACATTTTTTTGAGGCAAACCAGATAATGGAAGCGGGTCGGAAGCGAGCCATATTGCTAAGCTCGGTGGGCAGTAAGACGTACAGTCTGATGAGGAACTTATTGAGTCCGGATAAACCGGGGGACAAATCGTTCACAGAGTTGACGAGCTTACTTCAGTCATATTATAACCCGAAGCCGAGTGCAATAGTCCAGAGGTTCAAGTTAAATTCAAGGACTAGAATGGCAAATGAAATGGTAATGGAGTATGTCGCAGTGTTGAGGGAACTGGCACAACATTGTGATTATGGGGACAGACTGACCGAAATGCTACGAGATAGGCTCGTATGTGGCATTGCAGACGACCGCATACAACGCAGATTGTTAGCGGAGCCTGACTTGTCGTTTGAAAAGGCCTTGAAGTTGGCACAGGCCATAGAGACAGCAACTAAAGACATTCGTGATTTACAACAGAAAACCACGGAAGGGGTTGGAAGCAGGAGTGCAACCCCACTACCAGTGCATAAAGTGGTCATGGAGCATAAATCACAAGGGAAGTCTGGTCAGTATGCTTGTTACAGGTGTGGAGGTGAACATCTGTCACGGAACTGTCGTTTTTTAACTGTAAAATGTCATGCTTGCGGGAAAAAGGGCCATGTAAAGAAAATGTGCCGCTCAATGCCTCAAGGAGCAGCCGAAAAAGGGGGAGGAAAAAAGCAGTATGATGGAAAGGAAGGGAAACCGAAAAAATAAACGGCAGTATGCACACCACATGCGTGAAGTTACAGATCAACCAACCAGGGAAGCCGAAGAAGTGTTCACAATGTTTAACGTGAAAGAGGCCAGGTGGGAAAGAGTTGATCCCATTAAAACCCAGTTGGACTTAAATGGTAAAATGGTGCAGTTTGAAGTGGATACGGGGTGTAGTGTCACAGTTCTGTCAAAGGCTGAGTATGGGAAGTTATGGCCCAGAGAAGCTCGGAAGCTGCAGGACTGTTCAGTGACTTTGAAAACCTACACGGGTGAAATAGTTCCCACGTTGGGAATGGTGAAAATGAAGGTAAAATATAAAGACCAAGTCAAAGAGTTGCCAGTCATGGTGGTAGCAGGTAAGGGACCAAACCTGCTAGGCCGGGTGTGGTTAAAGGAGCTAAACATGGACTGCCTACAGCTCCATAAGGTAGAACAGCTGGGCCTGACCTTGCAAGAGGTGCTGGAGAATAATGAAGAAGTATTCAAAGAGGAACTGGGGACCTGGAGGGGTCCACCAGCAAAGATACACGTGAAAGAAAACGTAACGCCAAGATTTTACAAACCCCGCCCTGTACCATATGCGATGAAGAAGAAAGTTGAGTTTGAGTTAGAGAGACTCACGAAGCAAGGTATAATTGAACCAGTAAAGTTTGCAGAATGGGCCGCACCAATTGTTCCAGTATTAAAGCCAGATGGTACTGTACGTATATGTGGTGACTACAAGTTAACAGTGAACCAAGTCTCGAAGCTAGAGCAGTATCCCTTGCCAAAGGTGGAGGATGTGTTTGAAAAGCTGTCGGGAGGTGAAAGGTTTAGTAAACTGGACCTCAGTCAGGCATATCAACAAGTAGTGCTGGAAGAAGGGTCAAAGGCGTATGTTACCCTGAACACACACAAAGGTTTGTTCCAAGTCAATCGTTTACCTTTTGGGGTTTCCTCGAGTCCAGCTATTTTTCAGAGAATAATGGAGGGACTAGTGGCAGGAATTCCGAAGGTGGCTGTGTATTTAGACGATATCCTGTTGACGGGAAGGAACATTCGAGAGCATCTGGAGACGCTGAATGAGGTGCTGAGTCGACTGCGTGAGGCAGGTCTACGGGTGAAACGGAGTAAATGTGCTTTCATGGCAACGGAAGCAGAATTCCTGGGCTATAAGGTGGATGCATCAGGCCTACACCCCCTGCCGAATAAAGTGGAAGCCATTCAACAGGCACCAGCACCCACAAATGTTACAGAACTGAAAGCCTATTTAGGCTTACTTAACTATTATAACAGGTTCCTGCCAAATCTGTCAACCCTGTTAGCTCCTTTACATAAGTTGTTAAGGAAGGAGGCTCAGTGGTCGTGGAAAGAGGAACAGGACAGAGCGTTTGAACAGTCAAAGGAACTAATGCAATCTTCAGAGGTTTTGGTGCACTACGATAGTCACAAGGACTTAATTTTGTCATGTGATGCCTCACCCTATGGATTAGGGGCTGTGTTGGCACACCAGATGCCAGATGGACAAGAGAGACCCATTGGGTTCATGTCACGAACTTTGACACCAGCGGAGTCAAACTATTCCCAGTTAGATAAAGAGGGTTTAGCTGTCATGTTTGGAATCAAGCGATTTCACAAGTACCTCTATGGGAGGAAGTTTACTATTTGCACTGATCATAAGCCTTTGTTGACATTATTCAACGAGATGAAAGCGGTACCGCAGATGGTTTCTCCCCGCATCCAGAGATGGGCTGTAACGTTGAGAGCTTATGAATACGAGATCGTTTATAAGCCTGGAAAACACCATAGTAATGCAGATGCACTAAGTCGGTTGCCAATGCCAGGGCATATCCAAGAAGAGGAAGCGGAGGACCGAGTTTTGATGATGGAAGACATCACATTGGTGTCTGCTAAAGAACTGAGTGTTTGGACACACAAAGACCCGGTGCTTGCTAGAGTGTTTCAGTGGGTTCAGCAAGGCTGGCCAGTCCAACAAATGGATCCAGTTTTTCGGCCTTATGAGGTGAGAAAAACAGAGCTGAGTGTACAAGATGGATGCGTATTGTGGGGGGCACGAGTGATAATTTCGTCCCCAGGAAGACGGGCACTGTTACAGCAGTTGCACCAAGGTCATGTGGGCATTACCCGAATGAAAGCTTTAGCCCGACGTTATTTTTGGTGGCCAAAATTGGACCACGAGATTGAAGTCGTTGTGAATGAGTGTAAAACATGTCAACAACATCGCAACTTGCCGGTGGCGGCGCCACTACATCCATGGGAGTGGCCGAGTAGGCCTTGGCAGAGACTTCATATAGATTATGCAGGACCATTCATGGGGGCCATGTTTTTGATAATCATGGATGCTCATTCGAAATGGATGGATGCCTATCAAGTCAAGACACCCACTTCTCTCGTTACCATTGAATGCTTGAGGAGGAGTTTCAGTAGCCAAGGACTGCCTGAGACTATTGTATCCGATAATGCTTCATGTTTCACGAGTGAAGAGTTCAAGGGTTTTCTGAGGAAAAATGGCATCGTACACATTACTTCAGCGCCTTACCATGCAGCTACAAATGGTTGTGCTGAAAGAGCTGTACAGACTTTTAAAGCAATGATGAAAAAGTCTGGAGAAGGAAGTATGGCAGCAAAAGTGTCAAGGGTGTTATTCAACTACCGTATTACACCACAATCTACCACGGGTTTGTCACATGCCGAGATGTTGCAAGGACGGAGATTGAGATCCACGTTGGATCTAGTGTATCCAAATGTCCGAGCTAAGGTGGAGGGGACCCAGTGGAGGCAAAAAGAATGTCATGATCGACGACGGAGAGAGAGAAGTTTTCTGGAGGGAGATGCAGTGATGACGCGAAATTTCAGTTATGGACCTAAGTGGATTCCAGGGTTCATTGTCAAGAGCACAGGTCCATTATCGTACCAGGTGAGGTTGAATGGAGATTTCGTAGTGAGGAGACATGTAGACCAAATTCTGAGGAGCGAACAGAAGAAGGATGCCATGGAACTGCTGGCCTCGGAACTATCGTTAAGTTCAGAACCAGGGCTCGCAGTGGCTGGAGGATCGCAAATTGAGGGAGACCGCCAGAACGTGGAAGGAGAGGTTTCTGAAGATCCAACCGTGCCAGGGAAGGACACACCGATACCTGAAGTGGTAACTGTGACACCGGAGTCACCTAAGGTGGTACCACTGCGCCGTTCTAAGCGTGTGCTGGTTAAACCTAGTTACTTGAAGGACTATCAATGTTAACAAAAGTGCATGTATAGATTACCAGCCTAGAAAAAAATAGTAGATTGTATGGTAACCAGTTAATAACTAGCCTGTTATTTACAAGTAAGTGATTAAATGTATTATGGAACTCGTTCCCTAGTTTTGCTTATGTAAGACATTTTGTCTTAGCTTAAAAGGGGAGGAATGTAGTATTCGGGCTGGTAATGTGGTTGTTGTACTGTAGGGGCGCTGTGGGGAATTCAGCATGTACTGTTGGTTCTGTATTCTCTGGTAACTTGTTGGTTCTGGGGGATGTATGACTTGCAGAAGTTGTGTGAAGAAGCATGGGTGCGCACCTGGAGGCTCTTAATAAAGAAAGGCCTTACAACTCCATAAACCGTGTGGTTTTGTTATTTCCCAGGATATAACAGGACCCAAGTAGATAGTAATCTCTCCTTTGATAATCACATTGCCAAAGTGGTTAGAAAATCCTTTTATGTGGCCCACCGAATCACAAATGGGTCCGCATCCAGATCAGAAGAGGTCATTGTACACCTCTACTCATCACTCATGAGACCCATCATAGAGTACAACACCCCATTTGGGATGTACCTTACAAGACACCTGCAACAGCTGGAAAGACCACAGATGTACCTCACCAAGAGGATCACTGGCCTCAAACAGATGCCCTATGCAGCTCGACTGAAAAACTCCAGCTTTACTCTGTTGCATACCACCTACTCAGAGGTGATCTCTGCCTGACATACAAGGCCATGTCCAACCCAGAATTGATGGACATGCTCCATCTAAAGAAAATTTTCTCCTCTTGAGCCACACGCTCTAGGGATCTAAACCTCACCACAACAATAAATAGGACGTGCTGGAGGGATAGATTCCTGTCCCAGAGACTTCCCATGGTTTGGAACAAGATTCCAATCTACATTAGGCAGAGCTCCTTGCTAACACTTTTCAAGAGAAACCTTGATGAGTGGATGGGAAACAGAAAGTTTACCCTGGGGATCACTTCAGTGGCTCTGCTGGACAGAGGCACAGGGAACTCATCTAAGGGGGCGGTGAAAGACAACACATTCTGGCTAGGCTTATAAATGCGTTTGGGCAGAAAGCCTAGTACCTACCTATGAACCTATATAAAATGAGCAAAGCCTTTTGGATGTTGATTCCGATGAAATCTCCTGAGGGGAGATGAAAGTGCTTAATCCATTTATTTTTATTATTATTTTATTTATGTTTTGTGAATAAAATTAAATTGTTTGGGAAATACAACGTGTGCTTACTTGTGGAGGTGATTTGTGATCATTTTGTTCCTCTGATACTAGAGGACTTGTTATCTTTTACCTACTCACTGTTTAAAGGCCTGCATCTCATCTGCTCACTACTGTGAGGGAGTTGAACACACAAAATGTGCATGTAAATATACTTTTTTTCAAATCTGTGCAGTCTTGGAGACAGTATATTGTAGTCTGAGGTTTTCAAATCTCTTCAATCTTGGAGACATTATATTGTAGTCTGGGGTTTACCTCCAGTGCAAAAAAAAAAAAAACAAAACTTTTTTTTTAAAGTAATTGCCAATTATGAATATACAGTGAATCAAACAATGATCAGGGAGCTTGTGAAATTCAAGTAGTTGGTATGCCAGTTTATAAAATATATCCTAGAGAAGCTATACAGAAAAAGAAGAGAGAATTTAAAGATGAATAGGGGGCAGAATAGGGCATTGTGAGAAAATGAGGATTTGTTGTTTGAGATAAGACAGTGAATGCATGGAAGAGGCCTACAGAAGGGAGCATGGTGAAGAGTTTCACAAATAGTACAGAAAAACAAACAGAAGAGCTCTCCAAATCAAAGGATGGGGCTAACTATATGGCTCATATTAAATAATATATTTACGCATATATATTTTTTTCTGAATGATAATAAGTTATGAATAGTAGGATGGATTCTTTTCTTTCCTGAATAGTTCATAGGTTCGTAGAAGCTGATGAATCCTAAGCTCTTCTGTCAGTGAGAAGCATGAATAATTCCATTTGAATCTTCTGCTTCAGATGTTTCCTGAATGTGCTCATGCAGAATGTTTTTATCTTATGTGCAGTGGCAATTTATTCTAAGGTCTTTTGAAAGAGGTTACAGTGATGCCAAAAAGGGTGAGAACTCAAGTTGTGTATTTATTAACTGAATAAGCTGAATAACAATAATAATTGTTTTATTGTATTTTCTTGAACACTTTATAACACCTCTTGTAATGTTACCTGGTTCCACTAACATTGGATTTTACAAATGTGTCATTTAGCATCTCTCTCTTAGTAATTACAGTGACCTCAGTATTATCCTGTTCCTTCTGTTTATCTAGAGCAGTGGTGCACAACCTTTTTGTGGAGAGGGCCACTACACAAATTCTTAGTGCATCTGCGGGCCACCTCAAAACGAGTTAACAATAGGTACAGGTGACTGGCATTTTTATTTAAGACAGCAGTCATGAAATTGCCTATTTTCCACATCAACTTTGCATTTAACTTTATTCTGGCTTGCAGCCATGACTTATTACAGACTCTTGCAGAAAGTTACTACTGTTTACAGACTACAGGTTATAAACAACAAAGAATAGTTACTTCTGCAGCTGAAATTAGAGGTGTGTGCAACTGCAGTCAGTTAGGTAAGTAAGCATGTGCTGGAAAGTTTGTGTGACTGGAGTAAGGCATAGCATTTTTTTTTTAATTATTGGTTATTCTCTGGAGGCCGGATAGTGTTGCGTCGAGGGCCGGATGTTGTGCACCACTGATCTAGAGAGAGTTCATCAACCACCCCATTAAAGTGTGACTTGAAATGATTTTCGAGACTTCTAGTATTTCTATTATATCTATGAACATTTTTCTGTCTTTGTTTAGGGTATTAGGATCCTGCATTTTAATTGTTTTGCTAGGTTGACATGTTATAAAAATATTAGCAGTTGCTTTCATCTTAGTGACAAGTTATACTTTTGACTGAAGATCTTTTAGTTTTCTTAAGGCTTCCATGTGCTAAAAAGAGATGATAAAGGCTTTCACATGCTGGGACTTTCTTATATGATTAATGGTGTTCAACCAGGATCCTGTATTCTAGTTTCTGTATTTCTAGAATAATTCTGGCCCCACAAGTACTTTGGTTAAAATGGAAGGATACAGACATGATTGGTGGTGGTATTTCCAAGCATGCAGTCTCCAAAAAGGAGAGGTTGTATTTGTGGAAATGGGTGAGAATATAGTTTGATGCCATGTCTTAATTTCAGGGAGAGACAGTAGATATAGATTCACGCACCATTTTTCTGCTGGAAATGATACGAGAGGATCTTTTGCTACTGTAAACAGTATAAAATAGCTTACTCCTTAAACTTCTCTCAAACACATGTAAAGCCAACTGAAAAGAATATTTAAGAGGAATGAATTTGCTACTATTAGTTTGTTTTGTCAATTGTCTCAGAGGATAGAAAACAGGTTAAGTTGTATGAATCCCAAAATGGAATGAAAGGTAATGTTCTCTTGGAATTTAGGATCTGAACCCAGAAAATCTGCTCAACGTTTTTACAAACCTTAAAAACAGAATAGTATGAGATGGATGAAAACTGGAGGTAAAACACATTATGAGAAATAGGCTGCCCACTACAGAACTGTTGATTATTGATACACTGTGCTTGAATGCTACAGGTAAAGTTTTTAGCTAATTCATATCTGAGGATCCTCTACTAGTCCTCAAAACTATGTAGTTTGATTCATAACTATCCAACAAACATAGCCTGATGTACACAGCTCGTGTACACGGGTGTATATCATAAGTCCGAACGCCGAAACTTCGAACTGGGAAGTTCGAAGTCTAAAAATAATGAAGCCACGGAACATCAAATTCTTTCCCAGGGAAAGAATTTGTTTGGCCGTTTCCGCAGCTTTGCTATTTCCTCCACTGTGGTTCGATCTCAGAGTTGGTATATTTAAGTGGGGGGGGGGTGAAGCTCCCCACATTAGAAACAGTATGTAATCTTTGTGTGTTTCCACGTTTTGTACCGGAACAGCAATTTTTTTTTCCCTGGGAAAAAAAATCACTGTTCTGAGTGTTCAGTTTTCGAACTTTTGGGTTCAATATTTACATAGTTGAAGTTTTGACACTTCGACTATGTGATATAGACCCTGTGTACACATATGCTAATAATACATGCACTCAAGACAATGCAGTTTATTGGCAAATATACTACAAAGAAAAAAGGCAGTTTTGCAGGGGAGGCAATCCTCTCTGCACTACCTTCTGCCACACCCCCATTGCTTCATAATTCAGTTTGCATGGTACATAATTGCCCAATCTGCAAAGCTTGAAATGCACAGCTTGAATATGTATATGCTCGTAATGCATACACTCAATACTGTGCAGTTTATGGGAAATACACTACAAAGAAAAAACATAATTGCAGGGGGATAAGACTCTCTGGACCCAATTTGCCCCCCTGCCCCACTTTACACTATAAATCTTGCTGTCAATATAATGCAATTCAAAGAGAGCATTCAGCAACAACAAGCAGTGAAAAACAATGTCACCTTTCCTTCAGGATGTTGTATTCTCAGAGAAATCATTGAGTATAAAGCAGCATTCCACCAACAACGCATTTGTTCTATATGGTCAAGCAATAAAACATGAGTAGTTACTTCCTAAAGCTTGAAGAACTGTGATATGATCCACCTTCGATCAGGCAACAGCAACGTTGGACATTTTCCAGTCATATCACAATTATAAATTGCTGACACAATTCTGTACGAATTGAATTGTAATCTCTTTCCATGACATGTGAAGGACTTATGTACTTGTATAGTGGAAAAACAAATAAGCATCAAAGGTTCTTGTCAGTAAAAGGAAAGTTGTCATTACCTGATGATTTGTGCAGTAAATTCATGGGAAAAGAGTACAAGCGTACAAGAGGCTCATAAATAATCTAAGAGATACATAAAAACTGATACTATACAGATAAGTTTAGGAAGTAACTGTGACTTAGAGATAAACAGTTTCCAGTACTGGAAGTTTTTTTTTTTTATTAACACATCATTGCATTATAGTGTAAAACGTTTCCTGCAGCCAGTTGTCAACAAACAATAATCAGATTGTAATATGTGCATAAGTATATATGAACTTACCTTGCAATTTATATACTAAGAATTACTAAGATCACAATTGTTCCTGTCTTAACTATCTATAGATTTCTACCATTCAGTCTATATATATAGATAACAATGTTTTGTAATCATATAAAGTATACGCTTGGCAAATCACTGTAGATCTCAGCTGTTCCTGCCATTATGTACCATACGTAAGGTTTACACTTATCTGCTACTAGGATCATAGGAGGTTACTAAGCTATAGGCCCTGAGGCCCTTATAAGACTAGCCAAGAGTTTAGCCCATGTTTAGACAAGTCAGCACCCAGAGCCCCTGTCCAGCAGGGACACAGGTGGAATCCCAGGGGTGTATTTTCTGTTTCCCATCCAGTTATCCATGTTGCGCTTAAAAAGGGATAATGAGGTACTCTGCTTGATGTAGAGAGGGAGTCTATACCACAGATGGGAGAGTCACTGCAACACAAATCTGTCCCACCAACAAGTCCTATTGACATCACAGACCAAGTCAAGGTCACACATATGGGTTGCTTGAGTAGAGCTTGACTTGCGGATATGCAGCATTCCCATCAAGTCGGGGTCTGAGATTGCTTTGTATGCCAGACAGAGGTCACCTCTGAGGAGTCTGTATGAAATTGAGTAGAGGGACAGGGATTT
Source organism: Protopterus annectens (assembly GCF_019279795.1). Lineage (NCBI taxonomy): Eukaryota > Metazoa > Chordata > Ceratodontiformes > Protopteridae > Protopterus > Protopterus annectens. The sequence goes on from NC_056726.1 coordinate 448,277,538, forward strand.
TAGCCTATCTGCATAGGGTAGGCATTTGAGGCCCTGAATTCTCCTGGTGAGGAACCTTTGTGGTCTCTCCAGCTGCTGCTAGTGCTCTGCGAGGTACATGCTGAAGGGGGTATTATACTTGATAATTGGCCTTATAAGGGAAGAATACAGAGATCTTATGACCTCTTTGTCCCTGGATTAGATACCCTTACTTATGAGGTGAGCCATGTAAAAAGCTTCCCGTACAACAGAAACAACATGGTGGTCAAAAGTCAGGTTGCTATCAACCTGGGTGCCCAAATCCCTCACTACTGATTGTGTACTTAGGATGTTGTTATTAATGTGATAATATGTGGGGACGTCACTCTCCCCTATGGGGATGATGATGCATTTTTTAGCATTCAGCTTGAGGCCATGTTTCTGGCACCAGTCATTTCTTTGGGTGAGACCCTCTTTGAGGATGTCCACATCACTTGGGGAATTGATGACTGCACCTAGCTTGCAGTCATCTGCAAACTTGGTCAGCCATAGCCCGCTGGTTTTGGCCTGCATTTCAGAGAAGTATATCCCGAATAACAGAGGCCCCAAGACCGATCCCTGGGGTACGCCACTCCTTACGGGTCTGCTGCTTGAGGTGTCTTCCCCTATTTTGATTATGTGTGTTCTATCAGTGAGCCAGTTTGCTACCCATCTGGTAACATATGGATTGATGCCTAGTTGAGAGAGTTTATCTATTATGCCCGAGTGGGCAATAGTGTCGAAGGCTTTGGCCAGGTCAAGGTAGGCAGTGTGCACCATTCAAGGTAGGCAATGTGCACCATCTTCCCCTCATCTATGGCTTTGGTGACTGTCTCAAAGAAGTCGACCAGATATAACAGACATGATCTCCCCTTGAAAAAAGCCAAACTGTGTGTGGTTGAGTGTTTGGAGGTTGCCAATGTCCCTGTTACTGAGGTCCATGATAATCCGTTCCTGTTACTGAGGTCCATGATAATCCGTTCCATGGCCTTGCAGATCAGGCTAGTTAGGCTGATGGGTCTATAATTTTCTAGATCAGTGGACCCTCCACCTTTGTGTAAAGGAATGACAGTGGCTGTCCCCCACTAGGCTAGGACAAAACTGGTACTCAGGCTGTGGTTGAATAGGGTGCCTAATGGTGCTGCAAGTTCATGCCTGAGTTTATGTAGGATGCAGCCTGGGATGTTATCAGGTCCCATGGAGGCTGTATTTTTTGCTTTTGAGAGGGCAGTGATGACCTGCTCACTAGAGATAAGTTGTGGGGGGCAGGTACTGGGGATGTCTTGATTTACTGATGGGGGGACAGAGGGGAGAAGTTTTTGCTGAATTTGTCAGCCAGTAGATTGGCTATATCTACAGCATTTGTGTATGTGATATCCTTGACCACTAGTTCTGAACAGATCTGCGTGTTTCCTTTGAGATTGCAGACATATGTGAAGAAGGCCTTATGATTATCTCTAGTAGATGTGGCCAATTTGGACTCGAAGTTGGCTTTAGAGGATTTCGCTAATGCTCTTATTTGCTTGTTCAGGATAAGAAGCAATTGCAATTCCAATAAGGCACCTGCTCCTTCTTGGTCCTGGACAGCAATTTTTTCCTTTTGATATACAGTTTATTTATTGCAGATGTCCACCAGACACGTTTACTCTTCCTTGCGGAGGAGGATTTTGTCCTGTCAGGTATTCCTGATTCCTTGCATCTGTATAAATGTTCGTATAGTACTTTGGTACATACTACTTTCCTGATGTGCTTTGTATCAAATTAATCTACACTATTTTGTTTTGCAACACTTTTCAGTTTATCTATTTTTTTGTCCTTGGACCTTTTCTTCACAGGCCTACACAAAAAAATTAACCTAAACCATAGCTGGATAATTCAGTAGTTAAAGCATAAATATAAATGAAAGATAAAAATTAAAGTGCTATAAGGAGATGGTTGCATTAATTTTAGCAACAAGTACTAAGTGAACAGCCCTGCAGTTAAACTGATGTGTTTTATTCATAGATATTCCAAGGCCAGTGCTCTCCCTCATGTTGTACCTTCCTTCTCTAGGAGGGCCATCCTAGTCAATTCAGAGGAAATCTGTGGCTCCCTGGCCAGTTTTCTGGATTAGGTTTAAAGGCAGTTTATTCCAGAGGTTTGGGAGGCACTAGGTTATAAACTTATTCCTCTACCATGTTTTATTTGTTAGTGAAGATGTAGGTTCCTAGTTCTGGTACTGATAGAGATATTGGACTTGAGGATATACAGGAGGACCAGAACAACTAGATCTCTAATGGCACTATGAGACAGAGATCTCCCCTTTAATGTTTATAAGACACAGAATAAAGGGACAGAACTTTCAGCTTCTTTTGATAGCTTAAGGACTTTAGGCCTGTGATCATTTTGTTTAGGAGCCTTGAAGTCTTTTTAAATTTTTGATATATTTAGTGTAATACATGCCAAAGTGAGACTGTACTTGATAATAGGTCTGATCAATGCTATAAGGGAGTGTTTATCTCTTAAGGTTCATAGGTGTGTACTAGGCTAATGGCCCTGTGGCCTTTACAAGCCTAGCCATAGGATTACCCTGGCATAGTGCCACATGATCTTAGTTCCCAGTGCCTCTGTCGAATAGAGCCACTGGTGTTACCTCTGGGGTGAATTTTCTGTTTCTCATCCACTCGTCAGGATTTCTCTTGAAGAGGGTCAGCAAGGTGCTCTGCTTGACATGTATGGGAAGTCTGTTCCGTAGCATGGGCAGTCTCTAGGTTATGAACCTGTCCCTCCAGCATGTTCTGTTAATTGTGGTAATGAGGTTGAGGTTTCTGGAGTGTGTGGTACAGAGGGATTGGGATTTCTTTAGATGTAGCATTTCTAACAGAGCTGGGTCAGACATGGCTTTGTAAGTCAAGCAGAGATTGCCTCTAAGTAGGTGATATGAGACAGAGAATAATTGGAGTTTTTTGAGTCTGTCCATATAGGATAAGTGTTTAAGGCCTAGGATCCTCTTCATGAGGTATTTTTGCGACCTCTCCAGTTGTTGCAGGTGTCTAGTGAGATACATGCCAAATGGGGCATTGTACTCGATGATTAGCCTAATGAGGGAAGAGTAGAGCAAGACAATGACCTCTTTCTTCCTGGATGCAAAACCTTAGCAATGAGATGTGCCACATAGAAAGACTTTCTGACCACAGTGGCAATGTGGTAATCAAAAGAGAGGTTGCTTTCAACCTGTGTTCCTAGATCTCTTATAATGCCTTCTGTGTTCAGTGGACTACCATCTATGTGGTAATTCATGGGAACTGGGTTTTTCCCAAAGGGGATGATGACACAATTTTGGCATTGAGCTTAAGGCCTGATGTTAACCTTATTCGTCACTTTAATATGTTTACATTGGGCACATCTTCCACATTTAAACATACCAGTTTGGCCTCTTAAAGCTTTTTTCGGTCTCTCAACCAAGTTTTTCAAACATACAGAAGAGGTCTCAATTTGAAAAACTTGGTTGAGAGACCGAAAAAAAGCTTTAAGAGGCCAAACTGGTATGTTTAAATGTGGAAGATGTGCCCAATGTAAACATATTAAAGTGACGAATAAGGTTAACATCAGAGATAAGACCTATCAAATTTGGGGTAGACATACATGTGATTCCCAAGGGTTAGTATATGGGGCCGTCTGCAACCAATGCGAAGGTTACTATATTGGAAAAACAGAACGAAAGCTCAAGCAAAGGATATACGAGCATCAATACAGCATTGATAGGCAGATCAGTACAAATGCCCTAGCAAGGCATGTAATAAAACACCCAGAGCAAAGGATATACGAGCATCAATATAGCATTGATAGGCAGATCAGTACAAATGCCCTAGCAAGGCATGTAATAAAACACCCAGACCATAAATTCAGTTTTATTGTCTTGCAAAAAGTAGACCGTAGCAGTAGGGGTGGCCCATGGCAACTTAAACTCGAGGAAATAGAATTGGCATGGCAGATCCGTACCATGGATTATATTATGCCAGGTTTAAATGAATATGTATCTATCAAATGTTTACTCAAAATAAAAGCCTTAGCTAGATAAGCATTACAAGCCTTTTTTAATAAATAGATCCATTTAGGATCTTTTAATATACATGGTTTTAAAAATTTAGTAATTTTAAAGTAAATATGTTACCATCACAAGGCTGGGTGATTTGGTATTTTTAATACTGAGATAAATTAGGCTTGAGAAAGTTTATTGTCTAAGGTTTACTGATTTTAGAAAAACCTATGTAAAACAAATCTCTGGTTCAGCAAACAAATGGTTACTTGTGTTTTTTTATTGTTGATTATTTTTTACTTAATTAATTGATTGCTTGATTAGACTAACACTGTGTATAAAAGGCATTCCTTTTCACATGGGATTGTATCTTGTATGTTTTTCGATGGTCTGAAGAAGTTGGCTTGCCTTTTGCCAACGAAAGCGCTTACCAATAAAGGAGTTTAGTTCTTCAAATCCGCTCTCTTTTTTGTTTTCATTGGTATAGGAGGTACCATTGTGCAGTAGCTCAGAACAAATCTGGGTATTCCTGTGGGGATTCTTTACATAACTATAAAAGGCCTCGTGGTTGTCTTTACTATCTGCTGCAATTCTGTTTTCATATCTAGCTTTAGATGATTTGATGAGGGATCTCAACTTTTTATTGAGGCAAATAAGGGAGTTTTTCCAGTCTTGTGACTTCACCTTATTCCGCATCAGTTTCCTCCTCCTGTTGTAAAGTTTGTTTATGATAGGGGACCACCAGATTGGCTTCCTTTTTTTTTGAGGAGAGTGTCTTGGTTCTACTGGGTATGGCGAGATCCATGCATTTGTGTACGTGTTCGTGCAGTGAATTGGTGTATGATTCTGCAGTCAGGCAACTACTCCATTTGCATGGGTGCCGTGAAGTTAGCTACCTCTGTTTTTAGGATCCCAAAGTTAGCTTTGGAGAAGTTTTTCATGGTAGTTACCTTTGCTGAGGGGGTGGGGGTGGTGGGAAAGATGTGGATTTCCAAGTTGATTAGTTTGTGGACAGATCTAACTATTGGTGTAGAGCAATGGTCACCCATGTTGGTAATGAGCAGGTCAAGGATGTTGCAACCTTGAATGGGGGTAAGAACGAGCTGGTCCAGGGCATTGGAATTAATGAACTCCAGGAAACGTTGGGCAAGTGTATTGGTACATGAGTAGTTTACCAGTTAATGGGGGGGTAGTTGAAGTCGCCTAGTAAGATAGTGTTAGGTTTCACCCTAATATTCTCCATGGTGCTTAGGAATGTGGAATGCGAGTCTTGGGACATGGCTGGGGACCTACAGCCAGCTACGACCTGAATCACTTGTCTTACCCAATGTTAGCTGCACCTGAAGTATCTCTGATGCATTATGTTGGGCTACCAGTTTGTTGGTGTGTGCATCCTTTATGAATATGGAAACACCACCGCCTTTGGAGCTTTGGTCTAGGTTCTGGGACCAAAAGGTGTGGAATGAGTTATAGCCTGGTTGTGCAGGTGTGCTTTCTGCTGCCTTGAACCAGGTCTCTGTTACAGCACAAATGTTGATGTTCTCCATTTTAAGGAGTGCTTCGACCGAGTGCATTTTGAGATATAGACTTCTAGCATTGAGCAATATGACCCTCAGACTGCATTTGTTTGTAGCTGTTATGGTGGGAATTTTGTCTTTGGAACACTGGCTACAAAAGGCACTATAGGGGTGACAAGAGCCTTGGCCAGTATCCGGAAGCCCAGGGGTGACAGATGCAGGCCATCTCTGGCAAAGCGCCGAGGTCTGTCAATCATGTCATCCCAGGCAGACAGATACTGTATCCCCTTAAAATGACACCAGAAACTTAGCCAGTTGTTGAAGTCAATCATTTTCTACTTGTACTGTGGTATCATTCTGGGTGATGGTAGGATGCTGCTCAGCGCTAGGGTCATACCCACCTGGGCTACATAATCCAAGGGCTCCTCCATGTCTCTTTTCATGTAGTCCAGGGAGGTATATCTCAGGTCATTCACACCCACATGTACAATGACAGTCATATTTGTACCTGTTGTTGAGCGGCCTGAGTGCATGCATTATGTGTCGGATCCTGGCACCTGACAGGCAGCTGACTGTTACTTTCTCCTTATTCAACCTAGTGAGTGGGACATCAGTGTGCCTCACTATTGAGTCACCTATGGCTAGTGTGTTGGGCATGCTGTTTTACCTTAGGGTCTTTGGTTGAGTGGCACACTGTTTAGGAGAGTTATGTGTCTCATGATTAGTGTTGTGTTGTGGTGGTCAAGTGCATTTCTGCCTTGGAGGTCTCTGCTGTTAGGGTAGATTTTTATTGAGAGCCTTCACAAAGGTGGGTGTGTGGTTTGTCTTTTTATGTGAAGGCAGTGCTGGTGTGTGTTCCAGAGAGCTATGTGTTCCATGTGGTGTGGTACAAGTGTTGACCTTCTCCTCTTGACCAGCTATTCCAGTCTTGCCTGGAGAGTGTGTGGCTTCCAGTTTGGATATATAAGTGCATCTCTTGCATGTCTGAGTGTTGGAAGGTAAAAGGAGAGGGTCGTCGGTGTACATGAGGCAGTTGCTACATTGCCTCAGGATGCCCAAGTTCACCAGGTTAATAGGAAAAAGCACAGGGAACTGACATTTAGACATGCCTGATGGGGGTGGGCATTGATAATAAGTACTAGATCTGTTTCCTTGTAGAACATTTAGTGCTGGTAGCACTTGTGTGCTACAATAATTGCTACAAGAAGTCTGGTACAGTGCTAGACTAATAAGCTAGTATAAGTGCAGTAGAGGAGAGAACTAGTAGATCTAAGGGAAAAATTAAAGAGCAGGCACTGGCACCGCTCAGAAGCTTTCAAACAGTCCTGGATACAGCAAGTCTGTATCTGGACTAGACTAGTTACAGGAAAGGCAGGAAACAAGAACAAACGTGAGCTTTTAAACTGGAAAGTTGAGAGAGATGGAAAAACTGTCCAAACATCCAATAAACTACAATTTCTGGGCCAGGAATCCCTCCTCTTGTGGTAGATAGTCTACCTAGTGCCCACTCCCACTGATAAGCTAGAAGGCTTCCCTCCAACACTGAAAGGCTTGGGGGGCTCAGAAGTTTACATTCTTAGACACAGCAAATCTGTATCTGGACTAGATTAGTTACAGGAAAGGGGGAAACAAGCATAAACACAGGCTTTTAAGCCAGAAAGTTGAAAGAGATGGAAGAAACTGCCCAAAAGGAAAATAAACCACAAATCTGGGCCAGAAACCACTCCTCTTGTGGTAGATAGGCTACCTAGTGCTTACCACTCCTACTGATAAGCTAGAAGGCTTTCCTCCAACACAGAAAGGCTTGAGGGGCAGAGGAGCTTACAAACAGTCCTGGATACAGCAAATCTGTATCTGGACTAGAACTAGACTAGTTACAGGAATGGGGGATGCAAATACAAATGTGGGCTTTTAAATCAGAAAGTTGAGAGAGATGGAAAAACTGCCCAAACGGCCAGTGACTACAATTTCTGGGCCCAGAAACCACTCCTTATGTGGTAGATAGGTTACCTAGTGCTTACCACTCCCACTGATAAGCTGGAAGGCTTTCCTCCAACACAGAAGGCTTGGGGGGGGGGGGTCTCAGGAGCTTACAAACAGTCCTGGATACAGCAAGTCTGTATCTTCTGGACTAGACTCATTAGAGGAAAGGGGGGAAACAAACATAGAATTTTTTTTTCCTCGTAAAGTGGAAAAGGAGAAAGCTGGAACAGAAGTTAATTCAAGGTTAAGAATCTAAGTGGGTTGGCCTTCACAAATGTTCTCTCTCTATTAGGTAGAATGAACTAATGACACTAGACTGGGAGGAGTGTCCCAGATCAAATATACAGTATGGGCGAGTAATTACAAAGCCACCAAGTAAGTAACTATTACAGCTACTAGCTGTAGCCACTAAATGAAAGCTTTAAACAGATAAAGGCACAAGAAGACTCTAGAGAATGCTTTTAACTACAAACAAATCAGTTATATGATACCTGACTAGTACACAGAAACCTCAAAAAATCAAAAATGCACAGAAAAGCACAGATAAATCACTCACAAACAGGAAATACAACTCTCAGTATGAAAAAGCAGTTTACAGTTAAGTAATTCAGTAAACATGCAATTAGAGTAATAGACTTTGATAATATTCATTTGGCAATTAGCTGTGCTACATAAAAGGATTTCCTGACAAGCATTGTTATATTGTGGTCAAAAGATAGGGAGTTATCAAGCCAAGTTCCTAGTCACCTGACTACATTGTCATTTTATAATGGTGTATTGCCTATTCAATATTATGAGGGAAGGGATTGGTTACAAAAACTGATGAAACTGCACTTTTTAACATTTAGTCTGCACCAAGAATTTGCTAAACAGACTTCATTCTGGAAAATGTATGTGTCAGAGGGGGACAGCAACAACCCCCAGTTTACAGTCATCTGCAAACTTTGTTAACTGGAGGTCTTGGTTCTCTGCTCTGAGGTCTGAGAAGTAAATGCTGAAAAGGAAATGCCCAAGCACTGAGCCCTGAGGCACACCACTGGCCAGTTTCATACATTCTGATGATGCCCATGTAACTTGCATTGTGTGGGTTTTGTCTGTCAGCCAGTTTGCATTACATCTTTTCACTTATAGGTAGATTTTTAAAGCATTTAGCTTCTGTGTGATGCCACCATGGGTAATAATATTGAAGGCCCTGGCCACATTAAGATATGCCATGTGCAGTGCATGGCCACTGTCTATAGCCTCCATAACTTTTTCGAAGAAGCTTACCAGATTCAATAGACAAGATGTACCTTTTAAAACCAAACTGTTGGGTTCAAGCATAATAAGACCTTGAGTAAAAAGGGTAAAGGAAAAAAACAGAGCATTATATGTTTATATTTATGATAGGAGGAACGATTATACTGTCATATGTGAATTTCATTCACAATGTAAGACCTGCCTTACAATTCATTTAATGCTTTGAACTGTTTATCTTTTTACTCCTTCCTCATTTATAACCTACTATGCATATGGATGTTGTTTAGTTACCTCATAGCAGTCGGTCCCTTTTGTAACTTAAGCATCTGTTGGGTTGTTTGTTTCTGATAACTTGTTGCAGTTAAACTCTTTTTTCTAGAAGCTCCTTTAGCTGTTTAAAACTTTCATTTAAAGGCTCACTGTTGCTTTTCAGCTTTGAGAAACATTTCTGAAGTTTGTTTCTAAGTAGTGGGGATATTTGTAGCATTTCCATATTCAGGCTTGTATTTGGGCCTAGTGTTTGTGGAGGCTGTGTGTCTGAGCACATATTCAGGGACATCTTGGTTTAGCCAAAGCCATAAGGCATTTCAGTGAGAGAGAATTGTTTGAGGTCATTGGATGACTGAGGTCACCTGGACAACAGCTTAGACTAAGCACCTCATTGATTCTTGTGAGATTTCTTTCTTAAAAGCTGTCTCAGGTTTCAACTTTCTGTTACCTAAGACGTTCAGTTGTGAGTGTTCCGCCATTTCACACTGAGCTAATCGAAGGAAAGACACTGAGCAAACTCAGAGCTATAATATATAACATTATGTATCCTGTTTTTTGTTTATTTTGTTCTGTATTTCTTTGTTATTTATAGCACTTTGTGTACTGTGTATTTTTCTAGCTAGTTTCACTGTGTGTGAGGTATTAACTGGAAATTGTCCACTTTTATTAAGCATCTGTTGGGTTGTTTGTTTCTGATAACTTGTGGCAGTTAAACTCTTTTTTTTCTAGAGGCTCCTTTAGCTGTTTAAAACTTTCATTTAAAGGCTCACTGCTGCTTTTCAACTGTGAGAAACATTTCTGCAGTTTGTTTCCCAACCTCCCTCCCTGTTGGTATAGTGTTTTTATAGTTGGTGGCTTTGCAGTTGCCTGCCCCTAGTGTAATTTTGATCTGGGATGCTCCTCCCAGTCTAGTGTTATTACCTCATTCTACCCAGTACAGGAAGAACATTTGAGATGGCCAATCAGCTTAGTTTCTGCTACTCCTTTCGCTCTTTCCACTAAAAAAAAAAAAAAAACTTTTTCTAAGCTTGTTTCCTGTCTTTCCTGTGGGTAGTCTAGCCTGGATATAGATTTGCTGTGTCCAGGACTATTTGCAGGCTTCTAGGGCCCAAGCCTTTCTGTGTTGGAGGCAAGCCTTCTAGCTTAATTTTGTTTCTTAGAACAAGCCAGTTTTTTGTTTCAGCACTTGTATAGAACTTATTGTAAGCACTAAATAAGCTACAAATTACTACAGCACTCAACTTTCCTCACTGTCTAGAGGAAAACAGTTTCTAGTACTTAACAAATAAGCACCTGTCCAGGCATGTCTAAGGGTCAGCCCCCAGTGTTTTCTCCTGTCTACCTGATGAATCTGGACATCTTGGGGCAATGCAGTAATTGCCTCATGTATACAGACAACCCTCTCCTCCTACCACCCAACACTACAACCTGTGAGAGATGCACTTATATAGCCAAACTGGAAGCAAAGCTCTCTTCACCCAAGACTGGACTAGACAGTCAAGAGGAGAAGGTAAACACTTGCACCACACCACACTCAGCACATAGTCCCTCAAAACCTACACCACCAAAACACACACATATAAACACAAAACACACACCTACATTCACGGAGGCTCTCAGTAAAAACCTGCCCAAGCAACAGGGACCTCCAAAGCAGAAACACAAGCAACCTCCACCCCCCCAACACAACCCAAATGACACACAGCCCACAAACTCAGTGTGCCACTCAACCACAGCCCATAAGGCATAACAACGTACCCAACACTCTAGTCATAGGTGACTCTATAGTCAGGCACACTGATGTTCCACTCACCAGGCTAAACAAGGAGAAAGTTACTGTCAGCTGCCTGTCTGGTGCCAGGATCCACCACATAATGCATGCACTCAGGTCACGCCACAAGTACAGATATGACTCTGTCATTGTCCATGTTGGTGTGAATGACCTGAGACATACCTCCTTGGACTACATGAAAAGGGACATGGAGGAGCTATCCGATCTTGTAGCCCAGGCAGGTATGACCCTAGCCCTGAGTAGCATTCTGCCATCACCCAGAATGATACCACAGTACAAGGACAAAATGATTGACTTCAACAATTGGCTAAGCTTCTGGTGTCATTCTAAGGGGAACCAGTATCTGTCTGCCTGGCATGACATGATCGACAAGCCACGATACTTTGCCAGAGATGGCCTGCACCTGTCGCCCCTGGGATTCTGGATACTGGCTAAGGCTCTAGCCACCCCTATAGTGCCTTTTTTAGGCAGGGTTCAAATGACAAATTCACCACCCTAACAGGTACAGGCAAGAAAAATCTGAGGGTATTGCTACTCAATGCTAGAAGTCTAAACCTCAAAATGCACTCTCTCAAGGCACTCCTTAAAATGGAGAACATCGACATCTGTGCAGTGACAGAGACCTGGTTCAAGGCTACAGAGAGTACCCCTGCATTACCAGGCTATAATTCCTACTACACCTTTCGGTCACCTAACCTGGACTGAAACACTAAAGGCAGAGGCGTGTCCATATTCATTAAGGATATCCACACCTCCAGGCTAGTTGCTCAGCATAATGCATCCGAGATTATCCAAGTGCAACTAACTCTGGGCAAGACCGCAATCCAAATTGTAGCTTGCTACAGATCCCCCACCATGCCCCAGGATTTCCACTCCTCATTTCTTAATACACTGGAAAATATTAGGGTACAACCTAACACCCTAATAATGGGCAATTTCAACTACCCTACCATTAACTGGGAAAACTACTCATGTACCAACTCTTGTGCACAACGTTTTCTGGAATTCATAAATTCCAATGCCATGGATCAACTTATCCACACCCACACCAGGGGCAGCAATATCCTAGACCTGGTTATTACCAACATGGGTAACCGGTGCTCCACACCAGAGGTCAGTTCCTCGTTGATCAGATCCGACCATAAGCTAATCACCCTAGACAACCACATCCCTCCCCCACCTCCCATTAGGGAAACCACAGTAAAAAATTTCTCCAAAGCCAACTTCACGTTTCTTAAGACAGAAGTGGCAAACTTCACAACACCCATGCTGACGGACAATAGAGGTATGACTGCTGAATCCTACACAAATGCACTTTATAAGCACTTACATGAGTGCATGGATTGTGCAATCCCTAACAGAACCAAGATGCTATCCTCCAAAAAAAGGAAGCCAATCTGGTGGTCCCCTGCCATAAACAAACTCTACAACAGAAGAAAGAAACTGTTGCAAAAAAGAGTAAAATCCTATGATTGGAGAAACTCCCTGGTCAGCTTCAGTTAGAAGTTGAGATCCCTCATAAAATCCTCCAAAGCTAGTTATGAAAACAAAATCACCACTGACTCTAAAGGCAACCACAAAGCATTCTATAGCTATGTCAAGAATCTCAATGGCAACACTCAGATCTGCTCTGAGTTACAGCACAATGGCACTAAATATTCAGAACCAACGGATATTGCCAACATCCTGGCAGATAGGTTCAGTGCTAACTTTACCCCTCCATCATCCCCTAAAGGGCCCATCTCTATACCAGAAGAATGCAAAGTTCCTGTAATCATGGCTGCACAGGTAAAAAACACACTATCCAAAGCCAAGAACACAGCATCCATGGGACCTGACGACATCCCAGGCTGTGTTCTACATGAACTACAGAACGAACTGCACCCCACCTAAGTACCATGTTCAATCATAGCCTCACCTCAGGCTATGTGCCCACTGAATGGCGCACAGTGACAGTTATCCCACTCCACAAAGGGGGAGCCACCACAGACCCCAGAAACTACCGCCCCATTAGCCTAATGAGCCTGGTCTGCAAGGCTATGGAGCGTATCATCATGGAACTTATAAACAATGACATTGGTAATCTCCAAACTCTGGACCCCACCCAGTTCGGGTTTGTAAAAGGCAGATCATGTCTCCTAAACCTGATAGACTTCTTTGAAGCAGTCACCAAAGCTGTAGATGAGGGTAAGGTGGTTCACACAGCCTATCTAGATCTCGCCAAGGCTTTTGACACCATCCCCCACTCTGGAATTATAGATAAACTCACTAAACTAGGTATAAATCCCTATGTCACAAGATGGGTTGCCAAATGGATCACTGACAGAACCCACACTGTGAAAGTAGCAGACTCCAATTCCAGCTTCAGACCAGTGACAAGTGGAGTACTACAGGGTTCAGTCATGGGTCCTCTCCTGTTTGGTATCTACTTCTCTGAAGTACAGGCCAACACAAAAGGTCTTTGGCTAATGAAGTTCACAGATGACTGCAAACTAGGAGCATTAATCAAAGCTCCAAAAGATGTGGACATCCTACAAAAGGGCCTTGCTGAGACAGATGCCTGGTGTTAAAGCCATGGCCTCAAGCCCAATGCCAAAAAGTGCATTGTCATTCCTTTTGGTAAAAACTCAGTACCCATGAACTACCACATAGGTGGTAGTCTACTTAACACCAAAAGTGTGATAAGAGACCTTGGGACACAGGTGGACAGTAGTCTCTCCTTTGATAATCACATCGCCACAGTAGTCAGGAAATCCTTCTATGTGGCACACCTCATCACAAAAGGTTTCTCATCCAGGAAAAAAGAGGTCATTGTTCCCTTCTACTCGTCACTCATTAGACCCATTATAGAGTACAATGCCCCTTTTGGTATGTACCTCACAAGACATCTACAACAACTGGAAAGGCCACAGAAATACCTCACAAAGAGGATTACCGGCCTCAAAGGGATGCCCTATGCAGACCATCTCAAAAAACTGCAGCTTTACTCCATTGCATATCGCCTACTCAGAGGTGATCTCTGCCTAACATACAAAGCCAGAGCTTTTAGACATGCTCCACTTAAAGAAATCCCAATCCCTACGAGCTACACGCTCTAGGGACCTAAACCTTGTCACCACAATAAACAGAACATGCTGGAGGGATAGATTCCTGTCCCAGAGACTTCCCATACTCTGGAACAAACTACCTATCTATATCAAACAAAGCTCCTCATTAGCACTGTTCAAGAAAAATCTTGATGATTGGATGGGAGATAGGAAATTCACCCTGGGGATCACTTCTGTGGCTCTGCTCGACAGTGGCACAGGAAAATAATTTTCTTGGGTGGCGAAAGCCAGGGTACCTTTGGCTAGGTTTATATATGCCCTAGGGCCAATAGCCTAGTTCCTACCTATGAACCTATGTAGTACTTTATATGTGCAGTAAGTGAGAGACATATTATATATTTAAAAATAAAAAATAGCCCTCCCATTAGCCCAGTCCTAATTAATTAGTCCTCCCACCACCTGAGCTGAATTTTACAGCACTGCCAAAGCCTCAACTCTAATCCTAAAACTCCAATCCAGTCACTAACCATAACCGTAGTACTCTGCTCCTGCTCTCAAATCCTAAAGTTCCTGATCTTTCCCTAATCCTAAACTCTCCTTCCAGTTCTTAACCCTAAATTCTCTCCTTCTTTCTAAACCTAAAACTCCACTCTTGCTCCCTAAACCTAAAATCTTCAGTCAGTGTGTAACCCTAAACTTCCCTCCCAGTCCCTAACCATCAAACTCACCCCTAACCTCCCTAAACCTAAATCCCCCTTCCATTCACTGCCTGAAACTCTAATCTATGCTACCATCTCCTCCCACTTCCTCACAGTGGCTGTCATGCTTACCTTACATGAACATGGCTACTATGTTCAGGCGAGGTGTGGCAGCTCAAGAATGTACAGCTGCCACATCTCACCATAACATGTAGTTGAGTCTGAGTGTGAGCAGCAGCCAGTGTGAGGTACATGATGCCAGAGTCCCTGACTGTGAGACAATGGTCTTCTGATGGCTGGTACTCGGGCACTTGTGGTAGGCCCTGTACACAATGGCATCCCAAAACATAAAAAGTCTTGATGTTGTTTGTGACATCCCTGCACTGGCCCAGTACTCAAGAATCATCAGTCCTCACCACTGTCAACAGCTAGGGGACATACACATTGGGAGGATGACAAGTACACATACAGTAAAGTGTGATTTCCCTTAAGAGTACACAGAGACCATAGTCAGTCTGGGGCTGGTTTCTCCCTCTTTTTCCAGATCCCCAATAAGACTCCCCACTGGCACATCTATAGTGTTGAGATCTCAGCTGAGTGCCCAAGCTAAGGCTTCTAGCACCCTCTCTGTCCAACCAGTGCTCCGTGTCCCTGACCAAGTAGCTCAAATACACACACACACACACACACACACACACACACACACACACACACACACACACGCACACACACACACACACTTTGAGATTTGATTGATATACAAACACACAGACACATACTTGGGAAAGACTGGCACAGGTTTACTAGCTATTCCCCCTTTGCCCAGACTATAAGCTAACTCCAGCTGTCACCAGCCACCCTTATCAGCTATTATACGGCCCTTACAAAGGGCATCCAATCCTACTGTGTAATGTTACTATTCAACACATGGTAGTTTTGACCAAGAGCAAGGCTATTTAGTAATGGCCTGTACAGTGTCACCAAATACATATGCAAGTATTCTAAGAGCTTAAATTTTTCTAACAAATATCAGCCACAAGGATAGGTTTAAATATATTTAATAATTAATAAAATAACAAGACAGTACTCAGAAAACAAACACAGTTACTTCAGAGTTCAAAATCACAAGGAATATTTTAAAACAGCATTGCAGGACAGTTTCAAATAAATACAGAAAACATCTAAATTAATCTTTACTATATTCCTAACTATATCTAAAAGAGATACTATGCCCTGAATCTTACTTACAAGCAAGCGCAGATGTGATGATGAGTGGATGTTTCCAGGTCAAAGACAAAATAGAAAATGCCCAGTCTCTCTCTGACAGAGTTCTTAAATCAATATCAAATATTACTGCTGGGTTAGCTTGGATGGCACCACTTTTTGTCACCAGGCTTTAGTTGCCAGGCTAAACAAAAGCTTAACAGAATTTACATCTGATGTGTAAGAAATGCATATCTCTCAGAACTGCGCAGCTGGTAGGAAGCCATAAAGCAATAAAACACTTTACATTTTAAATCTAGTAACTACTTCTCTCCAAGACAATAGAAAACATTTCTAGCTCTAGATATCCTGTCTCCTTGCTGCATTGAAACTAACTTTTATAGCACATCTTAAAGCACTTAATTCCAACTTATTTTCTTGAAGTTTTGTAAATTAATCTTCTATGTTCCAGCAGAGTATGCTGTGGTTACATTCTTGAAACTCAGTACATAACATACAGTTCTGTATAAATCATGTCAATATTCTCAAATGACATAGAATTATTTACAAAATTCCAGATAGCTGGGTTGGCAGTGTCACATTATCATTAACGGAAACACAAACTTTATGATGAGCTACATACAGTACTTATGCTGTATTATTTTGAGTTTTAAGACAGATTCTTTGCTTTTCCTTAAGCAATAGAAGATGCAGCATATCTTATTAAAAGAGGTGAGGCTGAATGCAGAGTAGGAGAGGAAAGTGAACACTTTGAAATATACATGATGACAAGAGATGGAAAGTGTACTATCTAGGTATCTTGTGAATTAAAACCTCCACCACATCATGGCCTTTCAACTTTTTAGGTAACTGCATAAACAAATGTTGTTACAATGTGCTTCCTAATCCTACAGTCCTTAATCACACATTTAAGTACATTAACAAGAGAAACACAGTAGTATTGTTTGCTGTTGTACCATTAGTTCAAATGCTTCTATCTTTACTTCTGAGTTTATAATCTCTGTTTGATGTGTAGTAAAATGGAAGATCATTTCTCTGAATTTCTTGTTTCTTGGTCAACCTGACTATACTTTCCTAAGCATTCTAGCAGTTTAAGCCTAATATTTAGACTAACAAAATGTGAATCCATAAGGCCTGCATACATATGAGCACGTTCTTGCTCCTTAACTGTTTGCAGTGCCAGGAATGCAGCCATGTGGTTTCCCCTTACTTCACAGTACCGGCAGAACATTTTTTTCATCACTTTCTCTGGCTTTGGAGCATATATGAAATGCTCACCCCAAACTTTATTTACTGCCTAATATTTTTGCAGAAAAACATTTACCTCCAGAAAAATTCAGCCCTGTGCATTTGTCAGCTTGCCATGATCTGAAATCCCTTTCTGTATTAATCGTTGCTTGTTTTTTTATCTGTTGATCCATTCATTCATTAGTTTTTGGTATTTCTTCATTGACGACCTCCAGAACAGTTGACACTGTTTCAGTGAGGCATTTCTAAACATATTAAAATAAGTAATTGAAATAACTAAACTAAAAATAAAACAGATACTACACAAAATAAGCAAGTTAATAGCTCTTGCTTTGATTGTTGAAAACCGCATGTAGAATTCAAAACTAGTATATGTCATACATAACTTAAGGAACTAGGGAATATATAAATTCTTGTAGCAGCAAATTAGGTTCTAGTCTACAAATATAAGTGCACTATGAGTTATATTCATGTCCAGCGTATTGTACATTTCAAGGGGAAACCTTTTTTACTTAACAATTTATATTTCACCCATTCATTTTTCCATTACCCAAAATAGTCAATAAATAGCCAGTTTGGCTATATACAGGAGAGATAAACTGTTTATATTTATATATTTTTTGATCTGATTATTATATATAGGTTCCATGGCATAATGAATTAGTTCCAAAAGGATTAGAATGTTAAAATGTTATGTTATACTGTGATACGCTATTTCAAATGCAATATGTACATAACATTGTTCGTGAAGTCAGCTATGGCTTTAAATTTGAAGGTTTTTATTTATTAATTAATGAGTAATTACACTAATTGGGTATAAGCCACAAGGTATTTAAACTAAGTTTTCTGTGCAAATAATGAAATCTGATGAAGCGTATGGTGCATACGCGAAAGCGCTCATTTCCTATGTTTTTACCTTTGGAATAAAGAAGTTTTTAATTATATACATCGTTGGTTTATCTATGAACTTTGTGAGTATATGCTGCCATTCCGCACTGGGTATACTTGTGTTTTTTACTACAGTTTTTCGTTGGTTTTGACAAGTTCTTCAGCGTGAGGTGAACAGTTTTATTGACTATTTTGGCGTTATATTTTCTTGACTGTGTCACATCGCGGAATGGCTAATCCATCTATAGAACTGGACTACAATCCGGAATCGAGGGGAACCACTGATAGATGGCTTAACATCACCAAAAACGGACAAAACCCTTTATTGAGTCTGGATTTTACAGAGTCCACAATAAGGAACAATGACGAAGATATTACTGACATTGAACGCTTTAACATTCTTCTCAAACAATTAGAAAATGACTTATATAAAATGCAAAGGTATGTTTGGCAACGTAAACATTTAGAAGCCTCGCTACATTTCAACATAATACCTAGAGGCATGAGAGTCTTGTGCATGCCAACATACGGCGAAAGCCAACCTGAACTACTCAGGAAATGGCAAGAAATCAATCTTGACACAAGCCGTAGATACATGCAACTATTGATAGATCATTTTATGCCGCTGGAACAAGACTTATTATCTAATGTAAATAAACTGAATCAAGAGATACGCCATACCTTTAATACTGAATTTTGTATCAAAAGATTAGAAGATCTGTATATACAGATTGAATCATACAGTAATAAGTTACAGTTAATTAAACATCGGAAACTGCAACGGGACCATCGCGATTTTGCAGAGGGCAACGTATTCATTTGGCCAAGTAACGTGAATAATGACGTCAGAGCCAGCAACAGAGGGAGAACGGTGAACCCTTCAGACACCACGCTTATAGGCAAGGAACTGACATCTAGCACTACTGTTTTAGTCAATAACTCTTCCAGTAGAACTTCGGATAGTGCATTCATTACTCCGCCAGATATGATTGAAACAGTAGCACATATATCTGCCTCCACTCCTTTGCCTAACCAGGAGGCAGACAAGGTTAACTACAAAACGAGTTTTCTACATAATGGGGCGACACCAAAAAATAATGCAACCGCTCCTCCATTTTTACCCTATTCCATACGGAAACCCACAGCACCGAGAGAGCGGTCCAGAAGCTGGGACAAACGCAAGCGGAAGTTCTCAGAGGAGAATATCCAGCAGAGAAGACGCCAAAGACAGTAAATAAGTCATTTTTATTTTTTAACTTGTCCAGCTATGTACTTTCTGAGTCTGACGTGAGCCTCCTCAACAGAGGCCTGTCATTTATTCCCTCGCAAGCAAGTAGGTTGCAGGACATTTTAATTGATTTAAGAATTTTTGGTCGGAAGCTAGCACTAAAATTGTTATTCAATGATAAAAAGATGTGTAATTCAGATCAAGATGTTGAAGCTATATGTCTTAAAAAGAAAAGTCTTTATTCTCCCCCCCTACCCACACACATCGAATGTTTTATAAAACTATGTGAAAAGAGTTTTTATAAATATTTTTATGATGGCACTAGAAAATGTTTGTTTTTTAACATGAATACAAATGAAAGGCTATCTTTACAGAAACTAATTAATGAGCCCTCAATAACAATTAGATCTGCTGATAAAGGGGGAGGATTTGTGATATTTAATACTGAAGAATATGCTTCATTAATGTTAAGAATGCTGGATGATACAGACACATACATTAAGATTTCTACTGTGCAATACTCTAATATTATTAAGAGAATTAATGAAGAGTTATATGATATGCTGATGTGTTATCAAATTACTAAGGAATTATATGACTTTCTTACTATTGAATCTCCCCAGATGCCCAATATAAAAGCTTTGCCAAAAATGCATAAGAATGAATCCCCACCCCCCATCAGACCTATTGTAGATGGCGAAGGATGGGCTACACAAAATATTTCCATCTATTTAGAAAAAATCTTGAGACCCATTATGAACAAAATCCCTACAATTTTAAAGGATAGCTATCAATTACTAGAAATACTGGACCATTTTGAAGTGGAACTAAAACAAGGAACTCATTTATTAGTGACACTAGACATACAGAGTTTATTTACATGCATTCCCAATGAAGAGGGTATACAATCCATAAGAGAATTACTTCGGTTTTATCCTGAGATAAGTTGTAACAAGACTATTTTAATCTGTCAGCTACTAGATTTAGTCCTTTCAAACAATGTTTTTTCATTCTCAGAACAAATGTATCTTCAGAAGTGGGGTGTTGCCATGGGCACACCCTGCGCGAACACATACGCTAATCTAGTGGTTAATTTTTGGGAAAGAGAACATTTGTTCAATAATGATCTATACAAAAAAGTATTATTATATACTAGATTTGTGGATTATATTTTAATTATATGGGAAGGTACAATAGAACAATTTGAAAGTTTTTTGAAACACTTAGAGAGTACATCCAGTTTTTTGAGGTTCACGATGGAGGCATCTTTTGTAGAAGTTAATTTTCTAGATTTAAATTTAAAAATTAGTAATGGGAAAATTGTATCCACACTTTATAGAAAAAAATGTTGGAAAAATGCATTGCTTAGCTTTGATAGCATGCATCCAAGATATGTCTTCAATGGCATTGTAAAAAGCCAATTCATTAGACTGAATAGGATTTGTAAAGATAATCTTGATCTTAGACTTCAAGCTGATAAGATGGAAGATTTGTTCTTACAGAGGGGCTATAATAAGACATTGATTAAAGGAGTCAGAAATCAAGTAATTAGAACGACAGTTAATTTGAATGCATCAGAAGTAGGCAGAAGTTACCAGTGTCGTAATAAGAGATCAGTTTTAAAATATCAAGAAAAAGTTCACTTCGTTACTACATATACTAATGATAATAGAATGATTAAAAACATTATAGGTAATCATTGGCAAGTGTTAACAGTAGATGATAGAACGTTAAAGCTAGTAGGTGAAATTCCTAGTTTCACGTATCGAAACAGCAAGAATCTAAAGAGATTATTATGTAAAGCACATACTAGGAAGGAAACAATGGTTATAGAGCCCAACATGAATATGGGCACATTTGCATGTAAACACTGTAATATGTGCAAGTATATTACAGAAGTGCAAACATATACACATCCAACTATGAATTATTCATTTACACCTAAGTTCTATGCATCGTGTGATACCTGTAATATTATTTATTTAGCTACATGTGAACATTGTTCAGCATTTTATATAGGGCTCACAAAAAGAGAATTCAAGAGAAGAATCTATAACCATATATACGATATTAAGAAAAGTAATGAAGCTAATGCATTGGCAAAACATATAATTCAGTATGATAAACACAGTTTTATATTTAGGGTTTTACAAATTGTTAATAACAGTAGCAGAGGGGGTGATTCTGTGAATATACTAGAACAGAAGGAACTACAATGGATACTAAAAATGAGAGCACATTACCATCCAGGATTAAATCAGTATGTTCCCTTGAAACCAGTTTTGAGAAATCGTAAATAACATGTTATTCATTATATATTATATATTTTGTATTACATATTGTATATTTTATATCTGGTCTTGCACATTCACACCCCCTTTTTTATATATGTCTTTGCTATATATTTTTTATATGTTTTTTACATCAATTCTAATATATTTATTTCTTTTAAATATTGACATATTTAAACAATTTTATATTTATATTTATATTTAGATCTATAAGTTCTTAGCACATAGCACTTTAATAAAATAGAATGAATAATATATGATGCATTAGCTTCAGTCCGACCTGCAGCATTAGTGGCATACATTCAATTATTACTATTTTTTATAGGAATCAGTTTGGCTATATACACGAGAGATAAACTGTTTATATTTATATATTTTTTGATCTGATTATTATATATAGGTTCCATGGCATAATGAATTAGTTCCAAAAGGATTAGAATGTTAAAATGTTATGTTATACTGTGATACGCTATTTCAAATGCAATATGTACATAACATTGTTCGTGAAGTCAGCTATGGCTTTAAATTTGAAGGTTTTTATTTATTAATTAATGAGTAATTACACTAATTGGGTATAAGCCACAAGGTATTTAAACTAAGTTTTCTGTGCAAATAATGAAATCTGATGAAGCGTATGGTGCATACGCGAAAGCGCTCATTTCCTATGTTTTTACCTTTGGAATAAAGAAGAAGTTTTTAATTATATACATCGTTGGTTTATCTATGAACTTTGTGAGTATATGCTGCCATTCCGCACTGGGTATACTTGTGTTTTTTACTACAGTTTTCCATTACCCACTTTATCCTGACCCTATTCCACCATTCAGTGGGTGGAATGTAGAGAACTACTTCTTAATGGGGTTCCAGTTTGTTGCAGGATATACATACCAGTCACATGCTTACTGTTCCTGTTTTTGTTAGAAAATTCTTTAGCATAAGAAATATTAAATTGTACCTAAATAAAATGAAAAACACAAAGAGCTATATTTTACATGGTTTTGTTACTTATGAAAAAATCCAATCACTGAGCTGTTCAGATACATATGACCTATAGCTTTACCTGTGTGGCTTGTTCAAAGAATTGTAAACATAAATTTGATAGGACAATAGGTCATGCTTTGTGTTCTGTATATGAGACATAACATTTTATGACTTAATTTGCAAATACTCTGAAAAGAAGTACTTCAGATATTTGTCAGTAGTAAGCTACTGACTGTTTCTTTAGAGTTTATTGTAAAACATGCCATCTATGGCTTGCTTAAGCACCATTCATTCACTTCTAATATTACAAACATTAGTAACTGCTGTCATCCCAAATATCTTGCTCCCTATAAGGTCATTTGATAATAAAACAGCATACAGAGTTATTTGCTAAACTAGGATAAGTGGATTTCCATAAAGTTTAGAAGTTATGCAGAAAAAGCAATTCATAATTTACCAGTCCCTGTTGATTAGAGGTGATATGCTGGGAATTTAGAACACCCAAATTTAAATGGAAACAGCAACACTTTAAAAAAAAATCTTCCAACATGATAAATGGAGAAAGGTATGTACACATTCATGTGCTTAAATGCCATGTCTGTAATGTTCTCAAAGAAATAAAATCGATAAATTATTCAGATAATTGTTGCAACTTGGGAAGTTGCTTTAAACAATTTAGTTATCTATGCTAATCTTTTGAACATTTCATCTGCCATTTTAACTAATACATTTTGTAATTATATTCAAAATTTTTGTTTACAGTGGTGTTTTTTCATGAGTGATGTAGCTCAGAATGTAGAAAGCTTGTCCTGGCCATAGTCACTGGATGAAAAGCCATCAGAAGGTGCAGGCTACAGAAAAAAAAAGGAAATACACAGCATTGTGTAATGTATTTACATTCACTAGTGGTATTGAGAACTGTTTTTTGATAGTTGTCATATGACAGTATCAATTTACATAGAAATGTTTTCCATCAGTGAGCTGCTTGGAGTCCTCTGTTCTTCTGTTTTCTAAGTATTCAGGTAGTCATTTTGGAATAACTTCCATTAGGTGCCTTACACATTTACTTCACTGAAACATAAATTCTGATGAAAGATAAACCCCTGGATTTACTAATCTTCCGTGCAGGACTAGCTTAGTCCTGCACAGAAGCGACCGTTTAGGAGCAGGATGGCAGCGTGCCATGCAAATTAATGATGCACGCTGCCTGAGCTCCTAGGCATACACGGAGTGTGTAAGAGTGCAGGAGGCATGTCTGAGAGCAGAGCTCTCAAAATAAACATGCCCCCACAATGTAGAACAGCAGAAAAAGGAATGCAATGAGCGAGACCACTCACAGGTGACCGCATATCCCCACCAACAGTTCCCCTTGTATATAATAGCAACAGAATATAGAAATAAAATGAAGAAACTTTTTTTTTAAACATCTGATTACAGCTAACCATAGGTGCACGGGTGTGTTCTTCACTTAGCTATGGTTAAAGCAGCTTAAAAGGCTGAAGAGGATAACAAGGAAGATATATGCAAATGAAGCAGCAGAGCAATAGTGTAGTGGGCAGAGCATTCGTCTTATGAGCAGGCATTCCCGGTTCGAGTCCCACTGCAGCACATCCAATTTTACATGGCAAAGCATGTTATGACCAATATTTTTGTTGCATAACCCACTAAATAACATATATTTATGAACTGGAGTATTGCAGTAAATGCACATGTGAGGTGTCAGTGTCATAATGAATAAGGCACTAGTAAGCAAGTCTAAGCACCAATAAGCAGTAGCAAGCATATTTAAGCACTAGTAAGTGAGTGTAACCCTGTTTGTGCTGCGGTAAGCAATGCCTATACTGGCTAAGCAATTCTCAAGCTAACTCTCTGTAAGCAGATGTAATGGCAGATTAGCAGTGCTTACCATTGCACAAACCCGCTTACAACTGCTCAAAAGTGCCTTAATCACTCTGTATCCAATGGCCCTTGTTCTGCCCATCAACAAAATAAACAGCCATGCAGGTCTCAAACCCAGGACCATATACACCATAGTCCCAGTAATTATCCACCAAGCCATCACAGAAGTACAGAAGAATGAGGTAGTAGCAAACAAGTCATCACCATAGTATAACTAAACTGAACCTGTGAAAGGCATCAGTATACAGTCATGTGTGCCATAACCCACTACATAACATAAATATGTGAACTAGAGTACAGCAGCAAGCCCAGAAGTAATTGTAATAGAGTGTTGAAGTCCCCAATAAAACACAAAGACCCCACAATGTGTACGTACACATCAATCAGGGATACCAGGCATACATATAAGGTGTAATGAATAATAACACAATGCCAAAAAGGCATTATAATGAAAGTCTAATGTAAGCAATGCTAAGCATTGCACAGGCCAGCTTAGGAGGTGTGAGCAATGTGTAGACCAGCTAATTCATTGTGCCCAGTGGTATACCCCTTTAAACAATGCCAACCTTAGGTAAGCGGGTTATCCATAGCTTAGCCTTTTCAAAACTGGCCAATCACGGAAACGTGCGGGAAATCGGCCCTACTTAAACCCAAGAGGCAGGAATACATCCCATAACTGGTTGTAGCTTCCCCTTGCAGGCACTATGGCAGTAGGGGAGAAAGAGTGCACTTCTGGGCACAGCGTTGGTGCATCCAGAAGTCCAATGTTATGGCAGGACTCCTAGTTAAAGACCATGCACAGAGACTGCTGCAGGGCCAGTACCAGAGCTTCCAATATAAGGCAGAGGCTTGGGACCATCTCACCCACGACCTCACCAGTGCCACTGGTATACCCCGAACTGGTGAGCAGGTCAGGCACCACTATGCTGACCTGAAGCGGTGGAAGGGGGACCTCTTGGAGGAGTGGCTCCAAGAGGCTAGAGCATCAGGGGATGTGCCAGATGTGTGTAGTATCACCCCACTATGTGTGTAATAATTGCCAACTCAGGTATATCATGGATAGGTATGGCTAACTATTCCTCTTATGTCCCCCACAGCTGCAACGGAGTGGGCCGCGAAACAGGAGGCCCACATCAGTCGCCTGGTGAGGTTGTGATAAGAGGCAGGTCAGTAATACTCATGCTTTTACTGTCGTAGGAAATAAAAATAAAAGTAGTAGTAAATTAATTGCCAGTATAAAACCTATATTGTTCAAGGCAAGTACTGCATACACTAGAGAATATGGCAGGAAGAGTCTCATATTGTTTGTATATCAATAAAAGTGTAATATCCTGACAAAACGGGTCTAACTGCTGGACTGCATGTGTATATTCTGGTATCATATGGTAATGTAGATTTGCAATCATGTAATAGTACTGTTGTATTAAGCACTGTTACCCACATCATGCACCATAAATTGAATGTGTAGGAATGCCTGTATATAACAGGTGTAATCCCCCGAGGCCATTTTGTACAACTGAGAGACACATAGTAAACAGGGAACATGCAGACAACAAAAACCGAATACCACATGAGTTCACTGAGATGTGAACTGTTGTTTATTTAGCACACACAGCCATGGTTCAAATCCTACCAATGGTAGTAGTCTGCATACAGAATCATACCCCACAACTGTACAGATATGTCCAGAATGCCTATTAAAGTGGCCCAAATCTATTGCCTATCAACCTGTCCCCCTGGGAAATCAGTGGGATGATCCCAGATGTATAGGCAGCAAATAGGAAATACAACTGATTGACACACATCTATGACAACAAACCTGGCACACTAGCAACTCCCCAGTACCTTAGGTGTCTAAGAAGCCATGTGTGTCTCATTTACACCCCAACTTATTAAGCTGTGGTCAGAGTGTACAGTAACAGAGTGAGACGTATGTCCATAATACTAATGTGGAGCCTGGTACTATGTGTGTGAACATTCAGGTAGTGGTAATAAACATTCCTCCCACAGACCTGACAGATACCAACACTGTGCCCATAAATACAAGAATGATATTCAGTTGCTCTGAATAATGAGGTATTACACATCACTGTCACCCACGCTGTCCTACAACATATAACTGTCTAGGAAATCTATATAAGAGTGTTGTTATACAAGGTCAGAATGCATAAGCACAGGGGATTAATAAGACAGAAAACAGATTGGAGATATACAGCAATATCAATATAGCAATCACAACTGTGATGGACAGTGTTTAAGTTGTAGCAGACACAGCCATGATCTGAATCCTGGGAGTGGAATTAGACTGCATACAGTTTCATACCCCACAACTGTACACATGAGGCCAGAATGTCCAGTATATGTGCCCATATCTGCTGCCTGTCCCCCGGTAAGTCTGTGGGATGATCCCAGATGTGTACCCAGCAAACAGGTAATACAAGAAATTGTCAACCATCATGAGAACACTCCTGTCACTGTAGCAACCCCCGAAAATGTTAGGAGATATCTATACTCCCATGTTATGAAGCTGTGACCATAGTATGTACATTAACAGAGTGAGATGTATGTGCATAATACTAATGTGTAATCTGGAACTTTGTGTAGCAACAGCCAGGTAGTTCTAACAAACATTGCTCCCACAGGTACATTGGATACAATGTGCTGAGAAATACAGACCAATATAACCTGTACTGGTACTGTCCACCGTGGTATTGTAGGGGATTGTGAGTGTTGCAGTTTCTCTGAATAATAAAGTATCAGTGGTCACTGTCGCCCACACTGTGCTACATAATATAACTGTGTAGGAAAGCATGTATATGTGTGTGTCAGGTCACTAAAAAAAAGAAAACAAAAAAAAATATTCTTGTTTCCCGCCTTTTCTAAGCTAGTCTAGTCCAGTTTTTAGGTTCTGCTGAATTCAGGGCTGTGGTACAAGATCCTGTGTTGCCCATACCTTACTTGGATAGAAGGAAGTTTCTCTGTTCACCAGTGAGAGTGGGAATCTTTGAGGAGCCTATCTGTCCCTGGAGGAGTGGTTTCAGCCCAGAAATTAGTAGTTTATTGGCCATTTTGGGGTAATTTCTATCTCTTTCATTTCCCTGCTATAAAAGCTGCATTTGCGTGGTTTTGCGCTTGTATACAGCTCAGCAAGCTCCTCGTGGTGTCCTGCAGAGTTCTACAGCAGCAGAGTGACAAAAGAGAGACTTTGGATTGATTAAGTATAATTTTTCTGCATTTTCTTGCTGTTTGCTAATTTCGCCTAAAACACGATTTTCTAACATTTTTGTGTTTTAAAAAAAAGCTTATTTGTGCTGAAAATTGTACTTATTTTTCTGCTTGCACTTGTTAAAGTTGTTTTTAGTCGTTTTTGTGTTCAAATCATCTGTTTAACTGTTGTAGGCTACACAATCAACTGCGCTAGTCTTTTCTGAGCATTTAAAGTGTTTTAGAGTAAAGTTACTGTATTTTTGTAAAAAAAAAAAAAAACAAATTCTTGTTTCTCGCCTTTTCTAAGCTAGTCTAGTCCAGTTTTCATGTTCTGCTGAATTCAGGGCTGTGGTACAAGTTCCTGTGTTGCCCATACCTTACTTGGATAGAAAGAAGTTTCTCTGTTCACCAGTGAGAGTGGGGATCTTTGAGGAGCCTATCTGTCCCTGGAGGAGTGGTCTCAGCCCAGCAACTAGTAGTTTATTGGCCATTTTGGGCTAATTTCTATCTCTTTCATATCCCTGTTATAAAACCCGCATTTGCATGGTTTTGTGCGCCGGGCAGCACTGCGTAGAGCCGGTTAGCTAGGGTTAAAAACTATTCCCAGCTCCACAAAGTCTGCTCTTCAATTTTTCCCTTGGAACTAGTCAAACTTTCAACTTAAGCACTCAAACCATTCCTTTTACAGTCCAGCACTTGCTCAAATCTCTTAGTAAGCACTAATAAACACTAGCACTACACCCCCCTATACTATACAGAAGTACAAGGCTCTCTATTCGTCCTTACTGGACAATCAGTAAAACATTTCACTTTATCTGTTCAGGCATGTCCAAAGGGCAGTTTCAGGTGTACTCTCCAGTCCAGCTGGTGAATCTGGGCATCTTGAGGCAATGTTACAATTGCCTCATGTGTACAGACAACCCTCTCCTCCTTCCAACAAACACAAATGTATGCGAGAGATGCAACTATACAGCCAAACTAGAGGCCAAGCTCTCTCAACCCAAGAATGGAACAGTCAATCATGAGGAGAAACACTTGCACCACACTACCAGTCTCACATAGACCAGTCATATCTGCACCAGCAAACGACACACATAAATACACAAAAACATACTCGGAGGCAGTAAATAAAAATCTGCTAAAGCAGCAGAGACCTCCAAAGCAGACACCCAAGCAACCTCCACCCCCCCAACAACTACCACGTATCACATACTACACAAAGTCAGTGTGCCATGCAATCACAGCCCTTAAGGCTAACTAACACACCCAATACACTAGTAATAGGTGACTCTATTGTCAGGCACACTGACGTCCCAATCACTAGACTGAACAAGGAGAAGGTTACTGTAAGCTGCCTGTCAGGAGCTTTTGTACTTTTATGTTCCTTCTCGGGCACTTTGTTCAGAAGATTTGTTCTTGCTTGTGGTCCCGAGGTCACGATTAAAGATGCGGGGAGAC
The DNA here is from genome assembly GCF_019279795.1 of Protopterus annectens. NCBI lineage: Eukaryota > Metazoa > Chordata > Ceratodontiformes > Protopteridae > Protopterus > Protopterus annectens. Next base: position 448,306,523 of record NC_056726.1, read on the forward strand.
AGAGCTTTTTCAGTTGCGGCTCCAAAACTTTGGAATGAGTTTCCACTTTACATTCGGCAGTCTTCTTCAGTAGCAGTTTTTAAATCAAAGCTTAAGACTTACTTTTATGAATTGGCTTTTAACAGTGTGGGATGATTGATTATGTTTCAATGTTATTTTTTATATTTTGTGAAGCACTTTGGTGGCATTTATATGTCTGTAAGGTGCTATATAAATAAAATTTGAGTTGAGTTGAGTTGAGAGAATCCGCCACATAACACAAGCACTCAGGTCACTCCAGAACAAGTACAAATATGACTCTGTCATTGTTCATGTTGGTGTGAATGACCTGAGATGTACCTCCCTGGACTACATGAAAAGAGACAACTCCCTGATCATGTAGCCCAGGCGGGTATGACCCTGACCCTGAGTAGCATCCTGCCCTTACCAAGAATGATACCGCAGTATAAAGAAAAAAATATCAATTTCATCAACTGGCTAAGCTTCTGGTGTCATTCAACGGGGATCTAATGTCTATCAGCCTGGGACGACATGCTCGACAAGCCTCATTGCTTCACAAGAGATGGCTTGCCCCTGTCACCCCTAGGCTTTCGAAGACTGACCAGGGCTCTTGCTGCCCCCATAGTGCCTTTTTTAGGCAAGGCTCAAAAGTCAAACCCACCTCTGTAAACAGCACAAATAAAAAAATGAGGGTTATGCTACTCAACGCCAGGAGTTTAAATCTCAAAATGCATGCACTCAAAGCACTCCTCAGTATGGAGAATATTGACATCTGTGCAGTAACTGAAACCTGGTTCAAGGCTCCACAGAGCACCCCAGCACTACCGGGCTACAACTCATACCACACATTTCCGCCACAGAACATGGACCGAAACACAAAAGGAGGGGGTGTATCCATATTCATCAAGGATACCTACACCTCCAGGTTAGTGGCGCAGCATGATACCTCTGAGATCATCCATGTGCAACTAACATCTGGCAAATCTGCAATGCAAATTGTGGCCTGCTACAGATCACCCTCCCTGACCCATGACCTCCACTCTGCCTTTCTGGAGACACTGGAAAACATGAAGGTCCTACCGAACACCCTGATATTGGGCAATTTCAATTACCCTACCATTAACTGGGAAAACTACTCAAGTACAAACTCCCAGGTCCAGCGCTTCCTGGAATTTATCAACTCAAATGCCCTGGATCAGCTGCAAGATCAACTCCAACTCCCATACAAGAGGTGAAAACATATTGGATCTGGTCATCACCAACATGGGTGACAGGTGTTCCACACTGGAGGTCAACCCATCAATGGTTAGATCAGACCACAAACTAATCACTCTGGATGTCCAGACCACACCACCACCTCCAACCAAGGAAACCACAGTGAAGAACTTTTCTATATCAAAGTTCACCTTACTTAAGACAGAGGTGGTAAGTTTCACAGCCTCCACGCTAAAGGATAACAGTGTCCAAGATACAGGAACCTTTACAAATACACTCTATGAGCACCTACAAGGATACATGGATCGTGCCATCCCTAGCAAAACTAAGACTCACTCCCCTATGAGAAGGAAACCAGGCTGGTGGACCCCTGCAATAAACAGGCTATACAATAGAAGGAGGAAACTAGTTCAGAAAAAAAGCAAATCCCAAGAAGGAAGGACATCCCTGATCAGTATCAGTAAGAAACTAAGGTCCCTCATAAAATTCTCCAAGGCTAACTTCGAAAGAAAAATAGCCAAGGATTCGAAAGATAACCACAAAGCCTTCTTTAGCTATGTCAAGAATCTAAGTGGCAACTCACAGATATGCTCTGAGCTAGTGCAAAATAGCACAAAATATACTGAAACCACTGATATTGCCAACATCCTGGCAGATAGATTCAGTGCAAACTTCAACCCCCTCTCAACCCCAAAAGGGCCCTCAACAATACCAGAAAAGTGTAGTGTCCCGGAAATCACAGATGCACAGGTGAAAACAGCCCTTTCAAAAGCCAAAAGCACAGCGTCAATGGGGCCAGATGGTGTCCCAGGCTGCGTCTTGCACGAACTACAGAACAAACTAACCCTCCACCTAAACACACTGTTCAACCTCAGCCACTCCACAGGCTACATGCCCATAGAATGGCACACAGCAATGGTTATTCTGCTCCACAAAGGAGGGGCCACAACTAACCCTGGTAACTATCACCTCATAAGCCTGACTAGCCTGGTCTGCAAGACTATGGAGCGCATCATCATGGAACTCATTAACAAAGACATTGGGAACATCCAGAAACTTGACCGGACCCAGTTCGGCTTTGTTAAGGGCAGATCATGCCTACTAAACCTGGTTGACTTCTTCGAGACCGTCACCAAGGCCATAGATGAGGGGAAGGTAGTTCATACAGCCTACCTTGACCTTACCAAGGCTTTTAATACCATTCCCCACTCGGGAATTATAGAAAAACTCACCAGCCTGAACATAAACCCCTACGTCACGAGATGGGTTGCCAACTGGCATACAGACAAAACTCGCATGGTAAGAATAGTGGGCTCCAGGTCCGACTCTAAACCAGTCACAAGTGGTGTCCCACAAGGCTCGGTCCTGGGACCCCTACTGTTCGGCATATACTTCTCAGAAGTACAGGCAAACACAGGAGAACTATGGCTAACCAAGTTCGCCGATGACTGCAAACTGGGAGCCATAATTGACTCTCTGTCTGACATGGACATTCTCTAAAAGGGCCTTACTGAGATGGACACCTGGTGTCAAAGTCATGGTCTCAAGCTAAATGCCAAAAAATGCATAGTCATCCTGTTTGGGAAAAACAAAACACCCATGAATTACCACATAGGTGGCAGTCCCCTTAATACAGAAGAGGTAATAAGAGATCTGGGGACCCAGGTAGATAAGTAATCTCTCCTTTGACAATCATATTGCCAAAGTAGTTAGGAAATCCTTCTATGTAGCCCATCTAATTAATAAAGGGTTTGCATCTAGAAATAAAGAGGTTATAGTGCCCCTCTACTCATCACTCATCAGACCCATCATAGAGTACAATGCCCCATTTGGGATGTACCTCACAAGACACTTCCAACAGGAAAGACCACAAAAGTACCTCACCAAGAGGATTACTGGCCTCAAACATATGTCCTATGCAGCCCAACTGGAAAAACTCCAGCTGTACTCAGATGCCTATCGCTTACTCAGAGGTGATCTCTGCCTGACTTACAAAGCCATGTCCAACTCAGAATTGATGGACATGCTCCATCTAAAGAAATCCAAGTCACTGCGAGCCACTTGCTCTAGTGAGATAAACCTCACCACAACAATAAATAGAAGATGCTGGAGGGATAGATTCCTGTCACAGACTCCCCATGCTTTAGAACAAAATTCCTAACTACATTAGGCAGAGCCTCTCACTAATACTCTTCAAGAGAAACCTTGATGAGTGGATGGGTAACAGAAAATACATCCCTGGGATCACTTCATTGGCTCTTCTTGACAGAGGCTCAGTTAATTAATCAATGGGGCAGCGAAAGCTGACACACTCTGGCTAGGCTTACCCTCTGGCAGATAGCCTAGTGCCTACCTATGAACTTATGAACCTATGATGACAGCCATATCACTGTCCACAATAAGGCTATAGGGTAGTGTAGTCAGACTTGTGAGGTACAGATAACAGCACTGACTATGAAAGTAATGTGGACTACAGGAATATACTACTTGTTAATTGACATCTTCTCCCCCCCACCTTATCTCCAACAATAATCAACATACCCACCCTGACTGGTATGTACTGACTCTGATAATGTCCAATTGTTTGATAAATATTTTAATGGTTCCCATACATGTGCCATATTGAATTATTCCATCATTGTTGGCATGGTGCCATTAACGTACCTGCATGCTGTTCTTATTACCATTGTAGTCCCATATATGCATGTGTTTTGTGTGCTATGCAACTGTTCCGTATCTGGTGTCTGGGTTAATGGGAATATCTATGCATGCTGTTATACCTAACCCTGAAATGTGTTGACTATTACTAACCCATTTATGATGATGAAATCTAAACACTATAGCACGTTTGGGAAGGCCGGTCCCAGCGGACCCACCTATCCCACCTCAGCTGGCCGTGGCACCGGGCACCAGCATGTCTGTGGCCCAACCCTGGACCTCCCTGTCTATTGGTCCTGCACCACCTTTGGGTGGAACCACCTCAGGGGATGGGGCATGTCCCCCCGGGAATGGGTGCGGACAGGCACCTGTCACCCATCGCCAGGTCGGGGTTGTGGTGCATAGAGTGATCAATGAGCAGTTCGGTAATTTTCTATAATTTTCTAATTTTCTATTTCGTGAGCCATGTGTTGCGATTAGAGAGTCAGCCTAGCTCTGTGGCTCAGCCCCCAGCACAGCCACCTTCAAGGCTGTGAAGGTGCAGTGGTGACTGCCCATGGGTGGGGAACCTCAGTCCCACTGTTACCACTAGGGGGCTTGTGGGCTTCCGATATCCCAACACCCCTCCCCATCAAGGTGTTTACCCCCCACATGTGTCATATACCACCTCTGTATGTGTCT